>NC_090757.1:6913701-7013309 GCF_036898095.1 Palaemon carinicauda
CTCTTCGGGAATAACTAATAAGCCATTCATAGTTTGAAATAATTATATGGATAATATTTCATATTGAGCTACGTAGTAAACATTTATTTAAGAAAAAGAAAGATGAAAAATGTACGGAGGCGCTGATGTATAAGAAAATGTGACACAAATTAATAGTATTCGAGTATTTTCCCAGATCACAAGATATTCTACACCCACAAACCTTATTTGCCTCATAATCATTATGCTGAACTAGTATCCTATTCTTTTTTATATCCAATCACGTCATTTTACATACAACTCAATAATCTACCTGTCTCTATATATGTGTTTATCCACAAAAGTAAATTTTTATTGTATATCTTATTAAAATAAAAGCTTTAAAATTTATAAATGGAGTTTGTGTATATACTTTATATATATATATATATATATATATATATATATATATATATATATATATATATATATATATATATATATATATATATATATATATATATAAAACATGTAAAAGCCAAAAAATTGGGAAATTACACTTCAATCAATAACCCAAAAATCTAAGGCTCTATTTTTTTTCTTGAGAGAATTCACTATTTTTCGAATCATATTACTGAAAGTCACCCAGTATGAATGTCACCTTTCAAAATCTGTCTTAACTCAACCTAGCATGGCGTAATCTAACCATCCCCAGCTAGATCTCTCTCTCTCTCTCTCTCTCTCTCTCTCTCTCTCTCTCTCTCTGCCAGTCCCCATGATGCTCGCTCAATCCAATAAGATCAATTATTTTCATGTTTAATCAGTTTCGTCAATATCTGAGTTCACCAGACCGTAATACCCAAAATCATGCTTTGTCCAAAGATCTCAAGGTTAATTGCTTACTCTTTTTGTTTAGAGGCAAAAAAAAGTATATTCGTTCTCCATCATATGATTTGTTTTTTGTTGTGCGGTTCGGTCTAAACTTGGCAAACACGTCGTTGATGTAAGATAGCTTCGTCAAAACTTGAAAAAAAAAAAATACATAAATTAGTTTGTGGTTGCCTGGTTGGACAGGGTGCAAAAATTGCCGTTTTTACTCAACTTGCATTTTTTTCTGATATTTATTTCTCCAGGGATTATAATTTATTTTTTCCATTCTAACTAGTTTTTGACAATGCCATACATGCTTATCATAATGATCAAATTTTCATAATTGTCTATTGAGATAATACCGTATATTTATCCTATTTTGGGCTGTCGAGTAGAAATGCGTTATGTTATTTAAAAAGAAAAAAAGTTTTCAGTTTTTGAGACAGTGAATGTCGGAGTTGTAATGCCATAGAGTTATTTCTGAATTTACCCAGATAACTGATTGATTCATTTTAGTTTTAACGTATCGCAACAAATATGATCCTTGATACATCTTATTTCTAGTATGAAGTATGGAGTTAGCCTCCCTTTTCAGAGATTGAGGATGAACACGAAATGCAGAAGTTGGTATTCTACATTTCAAACCGCGAGAAATTCTTGTCTCTTTTCTGGAATTATTTCCTTCAATTATTGCCCAATCTCGACAATTAGTGACATTGGGCTCTAGTAACGATCGTCGAAAGAGTAAGGAGCTATATTCTTTGGATGTGTAAATAAAACATGTGAGCTACGCTCCTTATGATGAAAGTACACTGTTAAAGATTTTCCATAAAAACGGTAAAAATCCTGTAGCAAATGTTGCCAGGCATTTACCGTTTTAAAAACGGATATATTGACGTTAATGGGTGATATTACGGTCACCAACCCGTGAAAGATAATGACAAAGTAGGGTAAAAAAAATTACGGTCGCCTGTGTTTTACTGAAATACGGCTGAGAACAGTATATTTTTAAGGAGAATTTTCGATTCAAATTGCGGTTTGTTTTTACAGTGTAGAGAGAGAGAGAGAGAGAGAGAGAGAGAGAGAGAGAGAGAGAGAGAGAGAGAGAGAGAGAGAGAGATGGTCATAGAAGATTCAAGGGACATCCAGGAATGTGAAAGTCCTAGTATTTTGCTGGGGAAGAATTTGATTCTAACTTTCTTTCACAAATCATGTAATTCAGAAATCTAGAGATAAGATTAATTTAAATTCTTATTTTCATTAACAGAAAATTACCATAGATTTCGCAGAGTGAATGGCAAAATTTTTTTAATCTTTTAAGTAGTTTTGAAATGGTTATAGTTTATTAAATGTTTTCCTATAAACCTTTTCAAACCTCGGATATCCGGGTATACCATATTTAGGGACAAGTATATTTCAAGTTATGTATAACAGCGACTGAAATACATAAAACAATTACCTTTTCTGTTTTTTTTTTCAATCTCAAATGACATCATCTCCGCGTGGGTGGTCACTGACCCGGCTATTTCAGTAGCCAAAAAAGAAATTCGTTATCAGTAGAATGACCGGATGACATCATTGTTGATGTCCTTAAAGGCATGCTTTGCCCAATGTAAGAAATTCGCTGTGGCACGACACAGCTGATGATGTCATGGCGTTTCGATCTCTGGGTGTCTTTTTAAGGCTCCCTTGGCACCAGTGACGTCATGTCTTTCGACCAATAAGGACTTGCCCTGTCACGCGCCTGTCCACTGACATCATGGATCGGTTATCCATTAAGAGAACTCGACGCCTAAACTCTCTCTCTCTCCCATTAAGCCGCCATCTTGGAGTGTGACATCATTTCACAAGAAGACGACCACTTCTAAAACTCAAAAGTCATCACTGTTTTGTTCCCCCGTTCTTTATTTGGTGAAGGAGCCAACACAGGGCATTAGTTTTACCTAAAATGGAAATGGCTGCATTAGCTGACAAGAGGTTGCAGTCACGAAAATTCCATTTGGACATAAATAAAAGAAAAATGTGCGTCTCGGTGTTTTGACTCGGTCGAGAGTTGGAGGGAAATGAATTTTTTTGTGTTTACAACAGCGAACAATTTCTGGCCAAAAGGTCTCACGCATCGTGTCTGCGTAGGCACAGTTTCTGTTGTTGGGAGTTTAATGAAAACTGGTATACTTGTTGAATAAATCAAACCTCCCGGAATTATTGTTTTTGGCGGCCATCTTGTGGCGCCATTTTTTTTTTCCAGAAGACTTTGAGGAACGGCCGTGGTTACTTCCACTGGATTATCAAATAAGCAGTTTTCATTATTATTATTTTTATTTCTTTTGTTCTTGTACTATTTTGAAATTATTAGCCATTCTGAGATAGTTTTGTAGAAGTATAGATGCTTTCAAAGGAAGTAATTATGATTTATATACATATTCGATATATATATATATATATATATATGTGTGTGTGTGTGTGTGTGTATGTATATATACAATATATATATATATATATATATATATATATATACATATGTATGTATGTGTATATATATATATATATATATATATATATATATATATATGTATATATATGTATGTATGTGTATATATATATATATATATATATATATATATACTGTATGCATTTATGTGTATACACAGTACATATATACTCGTATGCACGAACTTAATCATGCTTATATGTATAAAAGAAAAAATCCTTGAATTTAGAAAAACGTCGTACATATTTTGAGACTTAAAGTGTTTAACCATATTGCAATTTAGAATAACAAGATTACATGGCGTAAAAAATTACACAAGAAACTAAAATTAAAGTCGATGTCCTCTGATATATTCCAGGTGTCATACGAGAACCAAGCTGCTATTACTCCTTCGAGAACGAAGTCGGCTTCCTGGAATCTCCTAACTTCCCCAACCAGTATCCCCCGGGGAGAGACTGCTGTTACGATATAGTTAGGCCTTCCCGAAGGCACTGTGGGGTTAAATTGACAGGTAAGACACTCCATTGGTTCTTAGATTGTGAGGGGCTAGTGTTGTGGTGGCCAATGTGGTAACGTCTCTGACTGGTGAACGCCAGACTTGGGTTCGAGCTTCTTCGGTCGCTGCAACATCACCATCCTTGCGAGCTAAGGATGGGGCGTTTTGGTGAGCCTATAGGTCTATCTGCTGAGTTATCAGCAGCCATTGCCTGTCCCTCCTTGGCCCTAGCTTGGGTGGAGAGGGGTCTTGGGCGCTGATCGCGTGTGTATATGGTCAGTCTCTAGGGCGTTGTCCTACTCGATAGGGCAACTCCACTTTCCCTTGCCCCTGCCATTCATAAGCGGCCTTTAAACATTTAAGACGCTAAATCTTCTTCTATAAACGTGCTTTTTTTTTCTCTCTCTCTCATTGTGTATGGGGTAAGCACGGTTGTCCTCTTTCTGAAGTACTTTGCTTTGGCTTCGGGGTAGACCGTAGTCCCGATCGGCTGTCCTGCCTGACATAGCTTAGACCCCGGTAGCGTATGTTTTTGTGTTGTACCAGTCACCAGCGTCCTTCCTGCCAGCAGCCAGGAGTCTTAGTGCGGTTAGGTCGACAGTTCGAGACGTGTGAGGTATCTGCTATGTTTTTAGAAGGTGTCTAAGCTGCTAGAATTGACAGGTAATCAATCCATAGATACCAAGATTCCAGAGTTATTTCGCTTATGTAAAAAGTCACCTGTTTTTTTACGGGTTGAGAAATGTACCATAGATAGTGACTTTGTTATAAATGAAATATACATTGCGTAGTATCTTTACGATTAATGAAATGTATATTTGTTAGTGACTTCACTATTGATGAAATATACTGCATATTCAGTTGTAACTTTACGATTAATGAAATGTATATTTGGAAGTGACTTCACTATTTATGGAATATATATTCAGTTGTGACTTTACGATTAATGAAATGTATATTTAGAAGTGACTTCAGTATTTATGAAATGTATATTTGGTGTTGACTTGACTATTAATATGTATTTTGGGTAGTGACATCATAATCAACTAAATATATTTTCAGTAATGACTTCATAATTAATAAAACGTGTCTTTGGTAATGACGATATGTTTCAAGAAATGTAACTTTTAGTGACTTAACGATTAATGAAATGTCTCTTTCATAAGCAGGAACAACACAATTAATTGCATCTTTAGTACAAGTGACGATACAATTAACCGAGTGTAAATTTGTAAAATCTTACGACGCAATTTGTGAAATTTACATTATTTTATAGTTAACTTCCAGAGTGTAATGTATTTCTCTGACTCATAAAAATACAATTTATACTTTGCCTTATTATACTTTAAAAAAAGTCTTTCATTTTTTTTTTTTTTTCATTTTTGAGTTTCTGGTTTAATCAATAGGTTTAGTGGCATGTTTACAATCTGAAATAGTCTTTACGAATTAACTTTTTTCTATTATTGAATTCCTAAGTATTCAAAAATCATTTAGTACTTAATCACTTATTATCAGGCTTTAATACAGAAATACCACTAGAAACTTTTTATCTTCGAAATTACGAAAGGGAGCTTCTATCAAAAGTTTTATTCAACATCAAAATAAGAAATTAAAATCATTATCAAAAGTTACTTATTATCAAGATTATGCATAAAAGATACCATTTAAAGTTACAGTACTTTGCTAGTTACTTATTATCAAAATTATACATAAAAATACTATTTAAAGTTACAGTTATTTGCAAGATTACAAATGAAAATTACATCAACAAAAGTTAGAATCATCATCATGATTGCGTATAGGAATTACACCAAAACGTAGAATTATCACCAAGATTACATATGAAACTGCATCCCACAGCCACACCTATATGATCACTACATTTAGCAAGTCCATCAACAGCTACGCTTTATATATCCTAAATTAATCTACATTTCACGTCTATATTACATTTTGAAATCCCACCAGAAGCATTTATCTCCATCATTGCACAGTGAAATCCCAAGCTAATATTCCTCCATTTCTACCACACAGTAATTGCCTTGGACGTCGGCAAAGGTGAAGAGGAGGGCTTCTGTCAAAGGGACTGGTTGACTCTTCCCTCCTGCGTTCCGGAAACGGGCACGAGAATATGTGGCAACGATACTGGGCAAGTTTGTAAGTACTATCATATCTGCTCCAGAATTTGGACTGGTGCACACTTGGCTTAAGATTCTTAAGTGTGTATGGGATGTGTTTTTTATGCTTTCTCCAGAATTTTGACAGGTGCACACCTGGCTTAAGGTTTTGAGTGTATATGGGAGGTGTTTTGATTATTTGATACCTTCTCCAGAATTTGGACTGGTACACACCTATGTTAAAATATTTGAGTGTGTATGGGAGGTGTTTTGATACCTGTTCCAGAATTTGGACTGGTACACACCTATGTTAAAATTTTGAGTGTGTATGGGAGGTGTTTTGATACCTGTTCCAGAATTTGGACTGGCACACACCGGGCTTAAGATTTTGAGTGTATATGGGAGGTATTTTGATTATTTGATACCTTCTCCAGAATTTGGACTGGTACACACCTAGGTTAAGATTCTTGAGTGTGTATGGGAGGTGTTTTGATACCTGCTCCATATTTTGGACAGGTACGCACCTGGTCTAAGATTCATGAGTTAGTATGAAAGGTATTTTGATTATTTGATACTTTTTTCCATAATTTGAACTGGTACACACCTGGTTTAAGATTGAAAGTGTATGGAAGTGTTTTATACCTTTTCCAGAATTTGGACCAATAAACACCTGGCTTAAGATTCTTGAGTGTGTGTGTGGAAGGTATTTTGAAATAAAACTGTGTTATCACTTGAAGTGAGAAGCAAATGTTTTGTTGATAAGAGAGACTGACTAGATGAGTTCATAAATTTAAGAAGATAATCCAAGTTATTAGAATAAGTTTATAAAGATGAAGATTGCCGGGTAAATAAAATTGTTAGAAATTATTAAAGGGGATGGTGGGACCACAAGAATATGTAATTCAATAATTGGGAGGACTTTGAGGTACAGTATTAAGTAACTTTACAAGCGAGTGAGAAGGTAGAGGATTGCCTGAAGAAGTCTTCAAGCAATCAGAGAACTTTTTTTCTATTCCTTTTGGTTTCTTCGAGTCATATACACTCCAGAGTCAAGTGAATTATATTATTTATGATCCTACACCCCCCTCTCATCTTTTTCTCTTTAAGGCACTTTATGATGTTGGTCTTTTTTTCTTTTTCTTTTTTTTTTGTCTGAGCTAAATACACCTCAGTTTCCTTGCATTTACCTAGTTTAATATGAATTTGGCTGATTTTATAAGCGCAAGAAGTATGAACATATGTCCATCACTAATGTAAGAAAATTTCATTTCCATATCAGTAAATTGTTATAAAGAATGTGAATGTAAGATGATTTTAATCATCTAACATGTTAGCTGTAAAGATAGGTCTAGAGTCTAGACAAATATCAAGAATTTTAATTTCAAAGCAAAGTCCATTTGTAATTTTATTAATAAACTTTATAAAAAGTCAATTTGTAGTGTATATGAAGAGTGAAAATTGATTAATAAACTTGATAAAAAAAAATTGTAAATATGTGAAAAGTGAAAATTGATTGTCACGCTGTTGAGCAATTCCAAGGTACTATAATTACATTGTAATTTGGATAAACTTGATGAAAACGATTTATTGGGTTATATATATATATATATATATATATATATATATATATATATATATATATATAAATGGATATATGTATATATATATACATATACACATATACATATATATATATACATGTACATATATATGATATATATATGTATATGTATTTATATATGTACATTTATATATATATATATATATATATATATATATATATATGTATATATGTACATTTATATGTGTATATATATACAGTATATATATATATATATATATATATATATATATATATATATATATATGTATGTGTGTGTGTGTGTATATACACATATATGTGTGAGTGTGTGTGTGTATATAATGCAAATACATAATAACTAATTTCCGTTTCCTTCCAGACCAGTACCTGTTTCAACCAGGAGCCTCTGCAATAAGGTTCGTCTTCCACTCCAGCGAGAGGACAGAGGGACGCAAGGGATTCAGAATAAGGTAAGATAGATAAGTTTTCTAGTAGATACTAATAGGTTCTTATCCTTTCCTTACTGGGCTATTTTCACAGTTGGAGCCCTTGGACATAATTATAGCATCCTGCTTTTCCAACTAGGAGTGTAGCTTAGCAAGTAATAATAATAATAATAATAATAATAATAATAATAATAATAATACGCATACAGATACACCTAGAATTACGCACCGTGATACTGGGGTTTCTAGTAAAATATAATTTTATATTGATCAATATGAGAATAATTGTTTATCACATATAATTTTGAATTAAATAATTTATTCTTATAATATTGCCTGAGTGTTAGTAGTAGTAGTAGTAGTAGTAGTAGTAGTAGCAGGGATTCTACCTATAAATACAATAAACAATAAAATATTACGAAGACGTTAATGTTAAAAGAATAATTGGTCAAAGTAACATTTCCATCTGACATTGCAGATACGAACTGATAACATCCTGCCCGGGTCCTTATCAGACGCAGAACCCTCCTATATCGACCATCCCAGGGACGTCAAGGGGCCCTGGGTCAGCAGGGGCCCCCTGCTACACGCGCATCACGGATAGTAGGGGCACTATCAACACCCCTTATCACCCGAAGATGTACCCTGATAATCTGGACTGTGTTTATGAGTTCATCAAGTAAGATAAAAGATTCTCTTGATCTGTTGATTAATTAAATAATTACATTTAATTCATATATTTAATTTAATCATTTTTGTATCAATTTAATAAATGACTTATGTTCGTTATGATTAGCCTGTAGGTCTACAGTCGCCGATGATTAAACGAGCACTGTACGTTGAATGAGCTTCAGGTTCTGTACAGAGAATATCATTTAAGTATATATATATATATATATATATATATATATATATATATATATATATATATATATATATATATATATATATATGTGTGTGTGTGTGTGTGTGTGTGTGTGTATATATATATATATATATATATATATATATATATATATATATATATATATATATATATATATATATATATATATGTGTGTGTGTGTGTGTGTGTGTGTGTGTGTGTGTGTGTGTGTAGGCCTATCTTTGATAAATTACAAGAATTTCCTTTCTCGTTTTCAAATCAGTTTTGTTTTACAGTGCACACCATGGTACCGTAATTTACAGCACACAAATTACATAATTGTGAATTTCCTTTTCGTTTTCAGGACAAGCCCGGACATATGTGGAATTAGGATGGCCACGGTGAATTTCGACATGGACCATCCTCTAATGACCGTGTTCGGAGGTGCCTGTACTGACTTCCTTCACCTACCGTCCTGCGGATTCCTCTGCGGAAAAATAAATTTCTCTTGTAAGTAATGCAACATAATTCAACACTTACCTGTTTTATATTTATCAGCACGAGATATGTGGAACTGTTCTATATCAAGTTTGAAAGTGTTTAGTACTATGATTCTTCGAGGTTCTAGAACTGTTTCGGATTTTTTAATGACAGTGACTCATGTAGGTTCTAGAGCAGGTTTCTAATGTATGTAGGACAGTGAGCTATTTAGGAACAAGAACTACTTCTTAAGTTAGTAGGTGGGGTTCAAGGGCTACTTTCTAGTACTCATTCAGGTTCTAGACCTACATTCCGTTATCAGGACAGTAACTCTCCGAGGTTGAAGACCTACTTTCTAAAATAGTAGAAGGCCGAGTGAAATTGGGTCCAAGAACTACTTTCTGATTTTGGCAATGCAATAAACCATTTAGGTTTAAGACTTACTTATTAAAAGTAGTAGGATAGTAAGTCGTTAAGGTTCAACAGCTACTTTCAAGTGTTGGGAAGAGTAGGTTGTTTTGTAGAGTAATTATAGTTAAAACAAAATTAACGTGTGTAATATACATTATTGGTGGTAAATATGATTTTGGTTTAAGGTGTATTTTCTTGGATAAGTATTGAAAGTATTTGAAGAACTTGGAGTGATCATTAATCATACTATGATGATAAAAAAGTACAGAATAGAGAAATAATGTTTAATGATTGGATATTTTGTAATAATTCCTCCATTAATTAACCTTTACAGGGGTGGTCGCTTTCCAGCCTGGGGCAACGAGCTTGAAGTTTCATTTCCATTCGGATGAATCGCAGAACTTTTTGGGATTCCTAATCAACTTCGAGCAAGTAACGGATTGTTGACACCGCCTCCATAACATAATTCCTCTAATATACAACTTCCGAATTAGTGTCTTTATTTTAATGTGTATACCGAAGTTTCAACTTCTCGAATTCAATTGTTGAGACTTAGAACTTCGAAACCTTGAGTGATTTTTGGTGATGCTTCGTAAATTGAGCTAGAAATGTGAAAGAGAAGGTGATTTATATTATTTAGTCAAGAAAATGTGAAATCGTAGTGTAGACTAAGGTTGAAATGTGCTGATGTACGCATTATTTTAACGTTTATAGTCACACAGCTACAGTTCCCAAACGTACATAATCATTTAAGCATACAAGGATATATGTGAGAGGTAAAATTCTCATGTATATAAACACACACATGAATAAACATTACTTATGAATGCATATAATATGCGTTAGCAAGATGCTGACCTGATGAAGATACAGTCAAGTTTATATTAGAGCAAAGAACGTTTTTTACATGTTTGTTCGGGCATTTGGTTTAGGCCTACATGGAGCACAAGACTTCTTATGAAAGGAAAAGGCGTTTGATTGTTCTTGTTTTGTTTTATAATTCCTATCTGGACTTTTTCAAGTTTAGACAATGTTGAATAAAACAGATTCTCCTGCATATCCTCGACTCGCAATAAACTTATGCTTGAAATTGCAAACCCATAATGCAAAATGCACAAGTTTCCATCGTAACTCCCGACACTGCATGGTTGCAATTTATTAGAATAATACTGTGATGTTCCTTATGTCCAATCAAAAATGGAGTACGGAAAGAAGAGACCAGATTCAGATATGATAGAAGAAAACAATAACTGTGAGGTGGCCAATACTGTATGTCGTAACTGAATGGCGGTGTTGAAGGACTTTTAAAAATCTAACTGACCTAAAGAAAATATGGTTATTAAAAGGAAAATGTCACTCACAGAATATTCAGTTTGTTACTGACAAAACATAAATTCAAAATTTTCTAGAATTTAAAGTTAAAAAATCAGCTACATTCTTCAATTTCTAGAAATAACGTGAATACGTGATCAAGGTAATTCATTTCATACAAATCTCAAGACTCCATCATGGTTGTTTTCATGTTTTTAAATCATTATATCGGTAAACTGTATCTTTAGGTAGAGATGTGCATTTATTTAACAGTGGACGAGTTCTGGCTATTTTGGCATGTTTCTCTGTATGACCAGTGGGTCCTGGGCATCATAATTTACGGATATGTCGACTAATATGGAACATTGTTTCATATTTATATCCATTGTGTACGTTTTGGAGACTTCTTCTTTATGGGAGACTGATGGTGTTCAGATGTTTAAGGTAGCTATTGTGTTATAATAGATAGCTGGCATTTTAATCCTATTAACGGATTCCAAGTATTTATGCTTAAGTTCCTGGACGTTGTTTTAAAACAGCTATCCCCATTCCCCATCTCCAAATCCCCAATTTGCTTCAATTCCAGCATGGCTGCTATGTGACATCACAAGACTTCGCCGAAATGGAAGTTAAACGTATTTCGAAATTTAGTGTAATTTCATCTATTTCTGTGATTGAACACACTGTATTCAAAGCATTTTCCATTCACTAAATAGGTGTAGTTGTCCATCTAAAAGTAAAAGAAGAATATCGCCTAAATAATGACCTACATGATAAGTGAGCACGGCACATCTACATAGACCTACCGCTTGGCATAACAAACGAGCAAAGACCATCATGAGGGACGTGGTATACCGTAAATTAGGCTCAAATTGCAAATGTATTTTCGCTGAAGGGTATAGCTAATTTTTACTTATTGATCAGAGCCTTGTAGAATATCTTGAGAGTCATTATCAAAGGATAAAAGTATTCCAAGTTCTGTTCTATTTCTTTTGATAATTATTTTTAACTAGTTGGAATACTAATGGAAATGTGAACAATTCTCGTCACTGTTAGATCTGTGTGTTTGCTTTAAGATATATGTAAGACCCAAAATATAAGAATTATACTTACTTTATTGCTTAAATTTTGTAAAAGAAGTTCAAGAACACATTGCTGCTAATCGTTGACTTTAGAATTTCGGTAAAATCAACCTGTAGGTTCATTTCTTTCCACGTTCATTCTAAAATTTCTTTGATATAAAGATCATTATTATTATTATTATTATTATTATTATTATTATTACTAGCCAATCTACAACCCTGGGTGTAAAAACGTGAAAATTGTCCAGTGAGGAAACCCCACAAGGAAATATCAAATAGATTAAATGTGAGAAATATTGATTGGAGATTGCGAGGAGCATTGATTTTCCTGTTTTTCTAAAGATGGACTGTGCAAGATTATTGAAGGAACTTCAATAATATCCTGATACGACTTTTCTTACGTGTGGTCTCGGATATAGGTCTAGTGTTTTTGTTGAGATGACTTTTAAAATGATCAGTTTTGGAGGCATTTTGTCCTGATAGATTCATGAAACTGTCTCGTTTTAGGAATTTTTTTTTGCAAGGACAAACATTCATGTTAAAAACAATGAGATTTGACAATTTCGCTCGATAAAATTAAATTGTTTCATATAGATGGTTTTCCTTTACATTTTCCCAGAATGCTTAGTTTTAATGAGCATTTGTTACTTATAATATCTTAGACCTTATCACATCTGAAATAATATTAGTTTAATTTTAGTATATATTTAATTTAACTATGTAAAGAATATATGTATTTTTCTAATCATGCATGTTTTATACTTTTTGTATATATAAATAAAACTTATTTTCTTGAAGTGCTAACTTTTAAATGATATTGTATAAAAGATATTAATTATTACAATATATTAAGTGTCATTTTATATATCTTTTTTTTAAACTAATTAATACTTTGTACTTAAATAGCATTATTCCTAAATATTAATGTTAAAAGAATAATGATTTTATGAGCTATTTAAATAGTTTTCTAGGTACGGAAATAAGCTATTTAAATAGATCTCTATGTACTTGATAAATAAGATACTTAGTACCTTTCGAGGTAGGCAAATAAGGTATTGAGATAGCTTTCTAAGAAAGTTAAGAATAAGCTATTTCTGTAGCTTTCTATGTGCGGAATTTACCTTGGATATAGCTTTCTAAATATGCACATACGCTATTTAAAGAGCGTTTTATGTGTGCAAGTAAGCTATTTAGATATATTTCTGGTATTATAATAAGCTATTAAGATAGCTCTATATGTACGCAGTACATAGGTTATTTATGTAGCTTTCCAGGATTGTAGATAAGCTATTTTGATACTTTTCTAGGCAAGCAATCAAGCTATTTAGATACCTTTCTAGGTACGTAATTTATCTATTTAGATAGCTTTCTATGTACGTAATTAAGCTATTTAGATAGCTTTCTATGTACGTAATTAAGCTATTTAGATAGCTTTCTATGTATGTAATTAAGCTATTTAGATAACTTTTTATGTAGGCCTACGTAATTAAGCTATTTAGATAGTTTTCTATGTACGTAATTAAGCTATTTAGATAGCTTTTGTGGCAGGTAATAAAGGTATTTAGATAGCTTTCTAGGTACGTAATTAAGCTATTTAGATAGCTTTCTCGGAATGTAATCAAGCTATTTATGTAGCTTTCTTGGAATATAATTAAGCTCTTTAGATAGCTTTCTAGGTACGTAATTAAGCTATTTAGATACCTTTCTTGGAATGCAATTAAGCTATTTAGATAGCTTTCTTGGAATGTAATTAAGCCATTTAGATAGCTTTCTAGGTACGTGATCAAGTTATTTAGATATCTGTCTTGGAATGTAATTAAGCTATTTAATAGCTTTCTAGGTAAGTAATTAAACTATTTAGATAGCTTTCTAGGAACGTAATTAAGCTATTTAGATAGCTTTCTATGTACGTAATTAAACTATTTAGATAACTTTCTATGTACGTAATTAAGCTATTTAGATAGCTTTCTATGTATGTAATTAAGCTATTTAGATAGCTTTCTATGTATGTAATTAAGCTATTTAGATAGCTTAGATAACCTGTGACTTTTTTTATGTCGGCAGATATTAAAAGAATAAGTAACATCATGTAGATTGTTGTCAATCAGTAAATTATATTTTAATGAGATTGGGTCCTATATTGTCCAGTCAAGTCAAAATATCCGTGGTAAAATTGTCTAAATTAATTATGCTATGATCAGTTGTAGTTTATTTTAGCTTAAAATTATCCATACAGTAATGACGGTTAAATTTAAACATGTTGGTTTAGGCCTACTCATTCGCCACACCTCTTGAGAGGCGTATGGACCACTTTGTTTATAAAGATATTGCGCGATATTCGCTAATATTCATCTCTAAATTAATGATATAACATTGCTGTTTGTATGTGTAGATGTTACATTAAAGTATGTTGTACGTTAGGCAGTCTTAACACAGTACTAACCAAACATGTCTTCATGCTCGGATCCTTTTAAAGGGTCGCTGACATCAGTAAACAGAATCAGATTTAGAAAAGATTTAGGACGAATATGTTTTGCATCATGGCGGTCCTGATATACAGAAGTACAGTATCTGGGTGAGTTCTATTGTCGGTTGCGTTTAAAGGTTTAAAGGCCACTCATGAATGGCAGGGGCAAGGGACAGTAACATTGCCCAAGAGACTGACCATATATACATATGATCAGCGCCCAAGCCCGCTCTCCACCCAAGACCAAGGAGGGCCAGGCATTGGCTGCTGATGACTCAGCAAATAGACCTATAGGCTCCCCCAAACCCCCCTTAGCTCACAAGGATGGTGAGGTTGCAGCGACCAAAGAAACTAACGAGTTTGAGCGGGACTATCCCCAGTCTGGCGTTCACCAGTCGGGGACCTTACCACATCGGCCACCACAAGTGAAATTGTATGGGGTTACCTTATTCGATTGTCCTAATTCTGTTGGAACAGGAAGATAGTGTTCTCAAGGACGAGGGAGAGAAATTTCATTATGGTCTGAATGAAAATGTTCCCTAAAAGCTTTGGGTTGATGTAGTTTTTGTCTCTACGGAAACCATTAGTTATTTCCAAAGGAAATGTCCAGCCTTTATCTTTAAGCGTCTCAAGGGTACCAAAATTATCACTCCTTTTAAGCATTATTAGATTTGTAACCATGACCTGTATCATCTTGAGATAATTTGTGTATGCCATCTTCGTATGACTTGTCAGTGACCATTTAAGGATTGACTTTGCAAAGATATGAATGAAAAGACATCGGACTAACTTATAAAATAATGTTATAGAATATGATAGTTTTTAATTATTCCGTTAATAGCCATGTAAGATAACATAGCATGTAGTTAAGAAATTAAAAATGTTAGTTATTCGTTAATGACAGGATGGCAATTAGACGAGATTCGCACATGTGGTATTTCAGATGGAGTATCTGTTATACGCGAATATTTCATCTCGTCAAAATATGGTTGACTCTCTTCTAGATGGAATATTGTGTAGGATATAAACAATATTATCCATAATACGGACAGTCCCTGCAAGTATTAACTTCGTTGTGAAGACGCCAAGCTCTGTACTGAATTTATGCATTAATAGAGAGATATAATTACGCAGGAGAAATTACGTAGATGATTTAATGTTTTATATATGAACATACGTACTTTTTCAATTTGGTATGGAGACTCTGTAATATTTTCGTGTAAGGAGCAACCGATCTTTGCAGCTTATCAACTACTGAAAGAGGTAATTAAGCTGTTTAGGGTAAAAAAATGTAAACTTTCTGTAAAAGGTTAGGAACGCGGTATTGATGTGGGCGTGTTTAAAACAACTGAAATATAATTTTCCTGGTGTGGTTTGTTATATAGAAAATTAACATTTGATATTACATCTTAGCAAATAAAGATTTTTACAATTTTCTTCTGTGTTTATTTAGCCTGCCTTTCTTGATTAGGGAAAAAATAACTGAAAATTATGTCTTTGAAAATAAAAGTAGGCTAATACGTCATTAAAAGCTTCACAAAATATAGGTTAACACTCAATTTTTGGAGTAGGTCTACTTCAGAAAAGTTGTTTTCCCATTAGAATACTCATGATATATGAGAAATTTACGCAGAACTAAAAAAAATATGTTCTAGTTTCGGGCATTTTCAATCAGAAAACATCTCTGAGCTTTTCTAGCATCACCATGCAACATATTTTCTTTTTTAAATCTGATCTAAATAACATTTATTAACTTTTACTGGGCTCCACCATGCTACTAGAAGAGTTGGATGACCCAGGCCTACATGGCTGAGGACTGTGGAGCGTTAAGTAGATGATGAATGGAGAAGTATTGAATTAAAAGCTGGAGATAGAGATGACTGACGAAATTTAACCGATGCCCTTTGCGCCAATAGGCGTAGGGGGAGATGATGATGATTTGTTCCTTTACATCTGATCCTATCACGCAGGGGAACAATACTCACTTCAAGACCTAGCCTACACATTCAGTTTATCGTTTCACATTCTTAGGTATTTTTCGTGTCGCACTGCATATTTTCTATGTATGATTAATATATATATATATATATATATATATATATATATATATATATATATATATATATATATATATATATATATATATATATATATATATATATATATATATATATATATATATTTGCCAGATACTGGGAACAGCGCCATCTGTTGGGGTAAAAAGGCATACTTCCGGCAGTCCATGAAATACATCTGAATATGGCTTTTGTAGTCCTTGGAGAAACAAAGGTGCAACTGCGCACGTTTTCTGCGCATCTTCAAAGTCAGTAATGGTTTGGCTTTGGTAAGTGTCAGGTACCAATCATTGCAATTGTGCAAGAATGTGATGTTAAGAGACATTTGAATGAAGTACTTTATGTATAAGAATATGGTATCCAGTTCAATGAGATTTACATTTGGCCTACTATAAAGGTGATTTTCGTATTTGGGAACGAGATGGGCGAGCTGAGCCCCTTAAATAATACCGATGAGGGACAACAGGTTAGTGTACTGAGGTAGTTATTATTTAAATGAATTTCATTGTATAAACGGGCCGCAGAAGTTCTATTGATGGCTGGAAAATCTTGATAAGTTTATTTGCTACCCTGCCATTATCGTGGCAACTATTGTTCTCTTCACTCTTAACTCCTGTGATGTAGAATTTTTAAACAAACTTTCATTTAGTATTTTAGCTTTTAATTAAATAGTTACTAATGTCTCCATTATAGTGAATGCCAGTGTGGTCTTCTTGTGTATTGGATAACCGTCTACCCATTTGATATTTGTTTCTCTTTAGATCAACTTTCGACAAAAGCTATTTCTTATTTCAATGATCAAACTCTGATCATCTACGGTAGGTAAAATATATCGAATTGAAATTCTGTATTTGGTAACCATGTCACTTTGAATCTTGATTTCTGAAGCTAGATACAAAATGTACAGTAACCATATTAGAATTTAGATGATAGACATTTAAATTGATAAAAAAGTAGCATTGATAAGGAATACAAATCTTTCGTCCTGAGTAGGATAACGAAGACATGAGTGGTTACTGACCTAATTTAAAATAGCTAGTTGGTATTTATGGGATAAATAGATTTTTTCTTTAGATTTATTATATTTCAAATTGTGAATCTGTCTGAAACTGCCATTATTACTTACTTTACGTTAAGGTCTGTTTTTTTGGTCCAATCACACAAGGATATCCTAGTGCATAGGTCTTTTCTTGGTCCAATCACACAAGGATATCCTAGTGCATAGGTCTTTTCTTGGTCCAATCACACAAGGAAATCCTATGCACTGCAGGCTCTACAAGATCTGTTTTGTCTTGCATATTCTTAGGTATTTAGGGTAACACATAGTGTATAGAGTAATACCTGTTGGCATTGTTGTGCAGAATAATCTCAGGATATGTGTTCGTGCTCATGGATGCTCGCAGGATTCACTTTTACTTAGTAGTGGTTCCTCAAATGATTTAGTTTTTCCCTTTGAATTTTATTGCAGATGTTAAAATAACGTTGTTCGGAAGTAATGAATGACTGAATAATTGAGAATTATCTTGTTCTAGATTTCACAGCTAGCATGCATTACTTCAAATTATTTGCTGTTGTTGAACTATGCTCATGTTATACTGTAGAATGCAAGCACAATCTAGTGGTTACAGGGGCCCCTTGTTTCTTTTAGTTAGGTGTTGAAGGAATAGAGAAGAGGTTTTTTCCTACCCGTTATACAAGCCATTGGCCCTTAATAGGGAGATTTTCTTTGATGCTAGTGGAGATTGTCATGCGAATTGCCTTGAGTGGTTAAACAGCCGGTGGAGGGTGGGGGTGAAGAGCCTCATCCCCTTCATCTGTCTTTAAGCTTCACTTTTGATTCAGCCATTAATGAGTACTGATGTACTGTCAGCTCTTAATTGAACTCAACATTTTTTTCTGCAGAAAGTGAAGGTTGTGAAATGGGAGTTAAGCAAGAGATCTGTGGATGCTGGGGGAAGGGTGGACTTTGCAACCTGTTCGTAAGTAAACTGGCAGTAGATCCATGCTCCCTCTGTTTGTCTTGTAGAAGGTAAGACTGTTTGCAATGATCCCATGCGCTAATTCCAGGTCGTGGGCTCCTGTACAATGGCAGATGTACACCCTGACAGGGAAGTTAGGTAATTCTTTTGCTGCGGATCCTTTGCATACACTCCCCCCGGGGAAGTACTGTAGTCTGTATGTATCAGAAGCAAGAAGCCTTGGCTCGGATCTGCATTTGCGGGGCTTTTCAGGTTTTGGGTACATGTTGTGCTTCCCAGTGCCGCTCTTTTTCGGAAACTGGAAACTATTTAACCTGTTTTCGCACAGACTGCTGATGATGAATTTGACCTAAGGAAATCTTGGGATTCCTTAGGTCTTTCAGGGAAGCCCTCCATGACTTAGTTGTGAGAGCTTGTAGCTAAGGCAACTTCTCCTCCAGTTTTCCCAATGCCAGTGCCCCTTTGATCCTGGTGATGCCTTTAGTGAATGGTGTGGTGATAGCCTGTGTCAGGGACTCCAGTGATGCCCACTCTAAGCCTAAACGGAGAGTTATATTTACATCGTCTGAAATGGTGCTGGAACTAGGTGTTAAGCTTGGTTTTGGGTGTGTAACCAGGAGGTGTCGAGCCTGGTTATGGGCACAAGTCGGTCCCTGGCCCAAAAATGCTTGCTGCCTCTGTTCCTGCAGTTACCCTGCTCCTGGACTGGGCCATGCCCCCAATGTTACCTATTCCTTCTGAGCCAGTCACCCCGACCCTTGTGCTTGGGGATCAGGGGCCTGGAACCCTCCTATCCCCTCTATATCTGTGCCTTCCCTCTCCCCCATGACAGTGTTCCAGTGTTGTAATTCCTGTTTGAGCAACACTCATGGTTTCTCACCCCCAAAGGAGTGATGGTCGCTCAAACCTTGATTTCTCTACTTCCAGAGCCTGGGGTCAGAGCCAGGAAAAGGAAGAAATGTATACGCTGTTCTATCTTCTCGTCCTCTGACTCCTCCTCCACTAATTACTTTGACTAGGATTCTGACTATTCTTTTCAGATGATGACTCCTCCTCCACTAAGTCCTTCGACCCAGGTAATGACTATTCTTCTCGGATGATGACTCCCCCTCCACTAAGTCCTTCGACTCAGATTCTGACTACTGCATTCTTCTCAGATGGTGAAGAGGAAAAAAACCAGGAAGGCTAGCCGTAGTCTTAAGAAGAGGGCTTCTTTCGACATCGCCCCTCTTTCAGGGGGTCGTACATCACCCGTGTTGCTTCCGATGCACGCGGCCAGGACCTGTACCCTGCCTCGTGCTATGACCCATTGACCCATGGGGCCTTGGTTCCTGTCCCAGGGTAGCCAGCTGGGACAGGAGTGTGCGGCCCTGCACACTTTTTATTCCCAGGTTGATAGAGCAGCTTTGGCGCTCTCCATATCCCGTCCTTCAAAGACGGCTGACTTTTATTCCTCCCTCTTCAAGTGAGAATTCGTTCAAGCTGGTTGAGAGGATGGCACCCCTTGGCAAGGGAAGACCATGAGTTGGGGGCCAATGGAATCTTCCCCCACATTGCTGTGGCTGTACCGCTACCTCTTTGGGTGTGGGGTTGCTCATGGTCTGTGGATGTCCCGAGGATACTGGGCCCTGGTCCGGTTGCTACGGAAGCAAACTACCCCGAATCGGAGAATTCCTTTATGTAGGTCCTTAACCTCATCCATGGTTGCAATGGAGTGGAGGAGGTAACCTTGGTACCTCCTTCAAGGAGAACCTTGGTCATTGATCAGCACTTCAGTACTCCCTCAAGGCTTGAGGCCTTCTTTGGAGTTGCCTTGTTTGGATGTTGATTTGGTCCTGGTTCGAGTTGATGATCAGATATGTGGGTTTGAGAACTCTCTCTTGAGTCCAGTCGGTCAAATAAGATCCTACCCCCTCTATTCTCTAGGCAATGTAGGTTCTATATGTCAGAGAATACTGCATCAGCCTCTCTGCAGATTTACTTGTCAGTGTGTACTCTCAAGACGAAAGGCACGTCCCCTACAGCTTCTGAGTCGGTGGCCATGGCTCCCTCCATACTGTTTTCTGGCGTAACCTGTGGTCAGGAACAGTAACATACTCTGCAAAGTCAACGGGTCTATCAACCCTTGAATCTTTGGAGAAGTACAAGAGTCTCGTACTGTCCAGTGAGAAAGCTGTGTCTTTCCTGGCTCGCCGGTCATCAAACCAGTAGGCTAACTGGGGTTTGAAGATACTTGATGTCTTGGTTTCCAGTTACTCAAAGCAAGTTATGCGGGAGGTGGCATTGATGCTGAGGAACTTATCGTTGTGGGGTGCCATGTCTCTCCTTCCTAGGAGTTGTGTAATCTTGGAGGTCTGCTTCACACGATATCCTAATCCAGCTTGCTGTCTCCATCAGGGATACCAGCCCTTAGAAAGGATCAGTAACCAAAACATTAGGTTCAGCCAAGCCAGCAGGATTGGGATCAAGGAAAGGCCCTGCGGCCAGTTGGATTCCCCAGGTTGGCACCACTCTTGACCTCTTTTGGGAAAAACTAATGCTGGCGTTTTCCCTCTTCCGCTGCCAAGAGTAAGGGGATGCTTGTCTCACCAGTAGGTGACTTGGCAGAGACATGAGGCTGAGGTAGAGGTAGTGAATGTCTTTCAAGATAGTTACTTACTAACCTTTCAGGACCATCACCTCCCCCATCTCATTTTCTGATGTTTCCAGTTTAATCGTCCAACATTGCCAATACCCCTAACTTTGCGAACAGAGGTGGAAGGAATGTTAGAAAAGAAAGCACTCAAAGTTATTCTAGATTTAAGGCTTGGGGCTTCTACAGCCTGGTCTTCCTGGGGAAGGAGTCAACTGGGGACTGGAGGTTGGTCGTAGACCTCTCTCCTCTGAACAATTTTGTTCGTCAAAGTAAGTTCAGGATGTGAACACAATGTTGTGTTGTCATCTGTCACACAGAGAGACTTCATGCTTTCAGTTTAGTACCATACTTGAAAGACGAGTACTTTCAAGTGCCTGTTCATTAGTTCTCTCGAAAGTACCTCCACTTCCCACTCTATTGTACAGGGTACTTGTACAAGACTGTGCTTCTGACTGTGTACAGTTCCTCAGGTGTTCATGTGGATATTCATCTTGATAGCAACTTGGGCCCACTCACCGGGAATGCATCTGTTGAAGTATATCAATGATTGTTTGATCCTGGCCTCCTTGAAAAGCAGTTGCAAAAAGATCAAGATGGGATTCTTGTAGTTTGCCACGAACTGGGGATCGTTGTAAATGGAATTTCAAATCTCATACCCAAGCAGAGGTTGAAGTACTTGGGCATGCTGATAGACAAGGAAGCAGAGAGTATTTCCATCAGAAAATCGCATCAACAGACTTAAGGAGGTTGTAAAAGCATTGGTATCCAAGATGAAAGTACCAGGTCACGGTCTTCTCAGCTACTTTTCATCACTGAAGAAACTTGTTCCTCGCAGGCACCTCTACGAGAGATCCTAGGATATTATCTTCTGTTTGCACGACTCTCACTGCCTTAATGTTATTTCACCATCTCATATTATTTCTGATGTGATGGTCATTTTCTGGAGAGAGTAAAGTTGTTCTGAAGAAAGGTAGTTTTATACTTTTTGATGATCACATAAGATAGTCAATTATGGTGACTCAACCCTGTCTAGCACCCAGTTGTACCAGCACGTGGCCGAATGACAACACCCCAGATGTCTTCACCAGACTCATCGACCTCCCCCGAACGGACAGCCCACCCACTGGCTCGATATGCAAACTCCTCAGCACGCCAAGCAAAGCCAGAAAAAGTCGAACGTCCACTAGTCACCGCTGCTGGCGCAAGTGAGGAATGGACGTATGTACTTCACACAGCGATGAGACGAATGCAAAGCGGCTACACAACTCACGGGCGAAGCCATTATCTTCCAACTACTGGAATGCTATGATGATGGCCTGGTCAAGGATCTAACATACACATATGGCATACTGATTGGGACTTATGAAGCCACGCTCCTAGCCAACATCAAAACACTTGCAGTGCGCCAAGAGAATATCATGGTTGCATGTATTTGCCTACAGCAAATGCTACTAGACAGGGATGAGCCTGTATGTGTACGCACTGCTTGATTACATGGGCAAGCGAGGGTCTGCAATTTTAACGTTGAATGCTTGGGATGACAACAAACCATGGACTATGGAGACATCCCCGTACGTGATACCATTATTCGTGGTCTGGAGGATGACGCCATTCCCTTGGCCGTTCTCAGTGAATTGAACCAGGATGAAGCCTTGGAGGATGCTCTCCGATTGATCGAGGCGAAGGAGAGTGGTAAACGTTCTACTCACTCTTGCCTCAAGGGCGACAGTGTGGCTAGTTCTAGCTACAAAAAGGACAAACAGCAACATCCGATGGGTCACCACCTTGCCAGCCCTATGTGCATACTGTGGCAGGCCAAAGTAGACTTGAACGAATGGCCCACTGTGCAGCCTTCAACCACACATACCAAATATGGTGTACCCCACCACTTTGAGAGCTTATGTTACAAGTCACAGCGGAAGCAACAGCTGCCCCATACAGCACCATATTCACCTCAAACCCAAGACTCCATATTTGAAAACGTATGCTCCTTTGACAGCCTGCAAACCTTTGGTCTAGACACGATCAACCTAGACCCTCACGAATATTATGAAATCTGCCATGCATGGGAGAGGTGGGCTTCAGACCCTCAACCATCGGTCACCATCTCGGGGAGCTGATCCATTCGATTCCTTGGCGCTCAACCTACCAACCGACCTCAATAGGTCCCCCCTCCCAACTAATTACTTTGCAATGGCTGATACTGGTTGCCAATTGTGCCCAGCTGGCACGAAACTCCTCCCTAAACTAGACATGTATCCCATTCATAATGAAGATGACCACCGCAAGCAATCGGCAATAAGGGCTTTGATATCGTAGGAGCCCTGGTCTTGCGTCTCACGACCAGACAAGGTGTGTGTTTCATGGATTCTTCTAGTCAAATCATCTTTCTAAGCAGCCTTTTGTTGCCCTCCACATAATCAACTGATTTCCTATGATTGATGAGATTTCACCACCTGACAGTTCACACATCGAGTGCTCAACCTCATCACAACCACCAACTCTGGACTACTACCCGCATGTTGGTGTCCATGACGCCAGCAACCACCACTCAAACCTACATTACTAACATTCGCTGTTGATGAGGGTAACCATGAGAAAATGGAGCAGTGGCTTCTTAAATATTATCAGTCCAGGACCATTAACATATGTGAACATCAGCTGCTCCCGATGATGTCTGGCCCTCCGACGCACTTCATGGTAGATCACGACACCACTCTAGTTGTCCACCGCACTCCCATTCCAATTCCCATCCATTGACAGCCCATTTCCTGATGTCGCAAAATGGTGGTTTGCTCCAAAAGGTTGGGCAAGCCCTGACAGACAGTGGATCTTCAGCTACTCGTGGGACCCACTAATGTATATCCAATCCCCGTTTCATCAAGCACGTTGTGTACCACTCCACACCTCAAAGACTGCCTTTGATGAGTGGAATGGTTACCACAGTATCTTCTCGCATGCCGATGATTGCCACCTCACCACTTATAATGCTGTGGGGTTGTTACTGCTACTATTTTGCACCACAAGGCTACATCATGTCAGGCGATGGATACATTTGCCAGCTTGATGATAGTTGCAGACGTCCCACAGAAAACAAAATATGTGTTGACGAACGACGCCCTCATATGGGTTATATTTTTTATGCAACTATGCAATGTCAAAGTGTTTTTTTTTTAAAAGTTAGCTCAAATAAAGGATAAGCCAAGCTATGAGAGAGAAGCAATATGACCATAAGGAGAGTGTGAAAATAACAAATTGTTCTGTAACCGAAATACAAACCACGCTATTTACATGGGGTATTACTTACGGCGTAGCTGAAATGACGAGACATTAGATTTTTAACGAGGGTTAACTACCCTCTCGCTAGTTAGCGAGGGGGTAGGGGAGGGGTAGCTAGCTACCCCTCCCCCCTCACACACCGTTGAACTGATTCACTTCACTTTTGGCTCGGGTGATGATCAGACCTGTCTGTCTCACCCTCGCATTTTTGACAGCCTTAATATGTTTGCTTTTTCTTACAGCTTGTGTGCTTGGAAGTTGGTCTCCATCCATCATGCGGAAGTGCCCTGGACTTCCCGACTGCCCTTGTGGAACGTTCATGTCGGCGGTCGAGACCGACCCTCACTCCTTATGTCCATACTGCCGAGGTCAACGGTGTGAAAGGAATAAAACTTGTAGTGAGTGCAGGGAGTGGTCTACCTCCCAGTGGGAGAGGTTTTCCCGGCGGCGTAAGAAGAAGTCTAAGCGTGATCTTTCTCCCTCAAGGGCTGCCTTGAAGAAGGAAGGTTCTAAAGACTCTTCTTCCGTTGCCCGAACCTCCTCCGAAGCTCCCACTCGATCGGTCTCTCGTGAGGGGCCGTCGAGTGGTAGCGTAGGCCTTTCTGTTGTTGACCAACCTCGGGGTTCGGGAGAGGGAGTTGCCTCCCATAGCGAGGCAGCTCCTCCTCCTCCACCTCCGGGGGAGGATTTTGATGTTGATGATTCTGTGTCTAACAATGATCTTTTGCAGCTTTGGGCTTCCTTGGGGCTTAAGGGCTCACCCTCCAGGGAAGCCCTGTTTGACCTGATCCATTTGGGTGCAGCTGTCAAACAGTCGCCGGTAATAGCAGAGGTAGATCCTCTGTCTATTGTCGACGTTGTTGTGGCAGAGCCTTCCAACAACGGTGGGACAACATCGACGTCTACGCCTTCCCACCGTTCTGTCTGATGAGAAGGGTGCTCAACAAGACCAGACTATCGGTCAACCTGTCGATGACCTTGATAGCTCCGCTATGGCATCATGCAGAGTGGTTCCCGGACCTTCTGCAGCTCCTGACGGAACTCCCGAGAGAACTTCCCCCACGACACGAGCTACTCAAGCAACCACACTGCAACATCTTCCACAAAGCCATAGCTTCGCTTCGGCTTCACGCCTGGAGACTAACCAGCATCTCCTCACAGAGAGGGGCTTTTCGCAACAAGTTGCGGAGAGGATGTCTCGACACCTGCAAAAGTCCTCTGCAGGGGTCTACCAGGCGAAGTGGAGAGTCTTCTGTGGTTGGTGTCGTGGGAGGGGTGTATCTCCCCTCGATGCCACTATTCCAGTAATAGCGGAGTTTCTTGTTTATCTGCGGGAGGAAATGCACCTTTCGGTCTCGGCGGTGAAAGGCTATCGCTCAGCCTTAAGCCTGGCCTTCAGGCTGAAAAGATTGCACATTTCTTCTTCGCTGGAACTTAACCTTGCTCATACGAAGCTACGAACTTACCTGCCCTCAGTCGGAAGTGAGACGTCCTCCATGGAACGTGGTTCGGGTTCTCAGGGCTCTTAAGAGACCTCCGTTCGAACCATTACACCAGGCTTCTGATCATCACCTGACTTGGAAGATGGTGTTCCTGCTCGTTCTAGCTTCTGCCAAGCGTGTCGGTGAACTTCATGGTCTCTCGTACGACGTCGCTCATTCAAGGGGATGGGGGGAGGTAACGTTCTAGTTCGTCACTGAGTTTGTTGCCAAGACTCAAAATCCTGGGGTTCCGGACCCACGGTTCGACTCCTTCAGGGTTTCGAGTCTTTGTTCTGTAACAGATGACCCAGACCACCTCCTACTATTCCCAGTAAGGAGTCTGAGGCATTATCTTAAAAGAACAGCTGCAGTCCGTCCTCGCGTGCAAGCCCTGTTTGTGAGCACGGGAAGGACGAAGAGGAGGGTCTCCAAGAATACCATTTCAGCTTGGATTCGAAGGGTCATCCATCATTCCCTGAATCCAGACCCTCCTCCGTCACGTCGCCCTAGAGCACACGATGTCAGAGGCATCGCAACATCCCTGGCATTCAAGAGAAACTCTCTGTGACGCAGGTGCTACAAGCTTGGGTCTGGAAGCGTCAAACGACCTTCACAGCCCACTACCTGCAGGACGCGACCCACAGGAGCCTCGATACGTTCTCTACCGGCCCTGTGGTGGCTGCACAACAGTTGGTCTAACCTCAGGCTCCTTAATGGACAGGTAGCAGAAGGTTGAGGGCATTGTTACCCGGTTTTAGACTGCATGAATGAAAAAGTATGTCTGGCCCTTACTCTTTTCTTCATCCTCCCTTCTCTTGGGGAAAGCAGCATCCTGGGTTCTCTGCATAGCTGACCTTAAACCACTGCAGGTAAACCATGCTTCCTTGTGCTCCTAGTATTAGTATAATACTGTCGCGTCCCCCATACCCTGACGAGGTGGTATTGGGAACGTCCTAACCTAGATTTCCATCTAAAGGACTTAAGGTCAACTTCCTAGGACGAGTCACACTTCTTTCCTTCACACACAAGCTCATGTAGACCGCACGTTCCTTTGGGAGCAAGGAATTTGCGAGGTGCAGGGACTTTTTCTCAAGTGCTGATCACTCAGATTCTGAGTCCCCGGGCAAAGCCAAAGCCAGTAAGGCTGGGACTTTCCACCCTACCCAAGGGTTAAGTCACCCCATGTAAATAGCGTGGTTTGTATTTCGGTTACGGAACAAATGACAAATTTGGAGATAATTTGTATTTTTCCTAACCATACAAACCTTAGCTATTTACACATATTTGCCTGCCAGCCCTGTCCCCCGTGAAGTCCTACCTCTAAGCGAAGTGAATCAGTTCACCGGTGTGTGAGGGGGAGGGGTAGCTAGCTACCCCTCCCCTACCCCCTCGCTAACTAGCGAGAGGGTAGTTAACCCTTGTTAAAAATCTAATGGCTCGTCATTTCAGCTACGCCGAAAATAATACCCCATGTAAATAGCTAAGATTTGTATGGTTAGGAAAAATACAAATTATCTCCGAATTTGTCATATTTCATTACTGTATTAGAATTCCAATTTTGTATCTAAGCGTAAAGGGTTGAGCTAATTATAAATACTATTCTGATGAAATTTTCTGATAGTTAATATATGAGGAGCCAAGAAACTCTCACTTTTGATAGCTGAATAAACAATGCACTGTTAGTTATCGATAACTAAGTTGTGAACAACTGTGTACTGTATCCTGATCCGTTTTATTCTAAAAATTTGAAAATGTAGTATTGACTTAAAGATCAGGAATATGCTTGAGGGAAATTTATTTTAAAAAATCTGAGCTATTAAGAATCAATGATAGAATAAAGTAGTGAAGAAATTCTGAATTATGCTCTTGGAATTTTTCAGTAGAATAAAGGTGTGAATTTGCTAATTCCTTTATTTTCATGGCCTCTGTATAAATATTGCAACTTAAGAAACTTTATTGTATTTGGTCTAGATATTAAATGTTACTAATTCCTATATTTTCATGGCCTCTGTATAAGTATTGCAACCTATGAAACTACTGCATTGGGTCAAAATTTAAGTTAAAATAAGATAAGTTTTTAAGAAACTGAATAAACGTTATTCCCAGGGTGTTTCACAGTTTGATATATTTCATAAAACTAAGGGACGATGAGTACCAGCAGCTATATTGTGTCAAATTCTAGAGGCTGTTTTATCAGCCCTCAATTATTGGGTTATGTAGTTTGCAGCTGTACACTACCTGTATATCACTTCACTGAAAGATTAAGGTATGAAACAAGTTTTCTTTATGGAATCTTTGAACCACTGGTTCAGTGGGGTAATAATTATCATTGGGAAGGATTTAAATCATAGAGTTCTCTAATATATGTGCAATGCTCCTTGAACCTGAACACACATCATCATCTCCTCCTATGCCTATTGACACGAATGGCCTTCGTTAGATTTTCCCAGTCGTCTCTATCTTGAGCTTTTAAATCATTACCTCTCCATTCATCATCTAATTAATGCTTCATAGTCCTCAGTCTTGTAGGCCTGGGTCTTCCAACTCTTCCAGTGCCTTGTGGAGCCCAGTTAAAAGTTTGGTAAACTAATCTCTCTTGGTGAGTGCGAAGAGCATGCTCAAACCTTCTCCATCTATCCCTTACCAAGATCTCATCCACATATGGCACCCGGGTAATCTCTTATAGTTTCATTTCTAATCCTGTCCTGACTCTTCACTCCCAATATTCTTCTGAGGGCTTTTATCTCAAATCTACAAAATCTGTTGGATATTGTTTCATTGTCATACCTCGACTTGTTTCCATACTGTAACACCGATCTCACTTAACTGAGACATAGCCTGATTTTTATGTGTAATTTCAGGCGATTTGGTTTCCAAGTTTTTCTTAACCTAGCCATTGTCTGATTTTCTTTTTCCAGTCTTTCATTAAACTCCAGTTCTAAGAGACCTTGTATTAGAGATCATAGTTAATAAATACTGCATTCAAATGATTCTACCTTATTAATCCTTTCTCCTTCCATTGCCTTTTATGTTCTCATCTCCATCTTTCTTCTATTTATCTTCAGCCCAACCTCATGTGATTTGTTCCGTAACCGAAATACAAACCACGCTATTTACATAGGGTTTTACTCTGAAAGGATGAGCCATTAGAATTTAACGAGGGTGTATTACCCCCGCGCTAGTTAGCAAGGGGGTAGGGGAGTGGTAGCTAGCTACCCCTCCCCCCTCACACACTGGTGAACTGCTTCACTTCACTTTTGGCTCGGACAATGAACAGACGTCTCTGTCCCGTCCTCGCATGGCAGCCATTAATGCTTTGTCTTACTAATTACTTACTTTTCTTATACTTAATATACAGTATATGTAAACATTCTTATGTTTATGTATATATTTGAGTATAGAAATACAGTAAGTTTCCTTTTCAATGTTTGTGCTGTGTGTGTGTGTAGGAAGTCCACTCATTGTACGACAACTTCTCCGTGTGGTCTCAGGCCACGACGGTGACTTTTCATGGGTCGCGATCTCTCCCTTGGTCCTTCGGTCTCCCTTCGGCGGGCGCCGTGGGGAATCGTCATCGCTGGACTTTACTTACTATGTAATATGTTTCTCCGCTGTTCCTCCTTCCCTACGGGGAACTTGGTCTATCAGCGTGGGGAACTTAGTCTATCAGCGTGGGGAACTTGGGAGTTTTGTTTGACTACGGTCTCTCTCTCTCTCCTTGAGTTCGTTCACCCTTTTATTACTACTACGTATTACGGTAGCTTCCTTTTGAGTTGCTTCTCCGTTTATTTTGTCTTAATTATTTTTTATTTAAATCTAATTGTATTTGTTAACTTTTCAGCCTCTGTGTAGAACGCTTCCCTTCGGGGTTCATTCGTTCTTACTATTAGTAACATTCTTCGTTGAATTACATATTTATAATTGTTTTAATTCTGTTTTGTTACAGTTCTCCGCCTTCCCCCCTCTTCCCGTGAGTGTCAGTGGGGGAGGAGGGCGCATTCCTGTGTGTAATTCTTATGTTCTTTTCCCGGGGGAATTAATGTTAACTAATTGTTTTTATTTTCACAGTTTACTATCTAGTTTTTCGTTTGCCTAATGTGCCTACGAAGCAGAGCTGTCCTGTTGGGGCCTGGGGAGTCTTCCGTTGCCGCCTCCTCTACGACTTCGTCATGGGCGTGTCCCTTCTCCTAGAAGTTCTCCCGTGACAACTGTCAGCTCCTTAGTTCATATAGAACGCTCAGGAGGTTCGCCTCCTTGGGTGGGTTCTTCCCTTCCGAGGGAGGTTCCCTTCCCAGGTATGAGTTTGTTCCCCTTCAGGGGGGTGTTCTTCTCTTACCTTTATTTTTTCTGGTCCTCGGGCGGTTATGCTCTTGGTGCTGAGGTACCGCTTTTGTAACCATGCTCAAGGGGCTGAGCGGTTGCAAGGCCGGACCATAGAGACTCCTCTTTGGAGGACTCCCCTGCTGTTGTTGCTGAAGGCTCAGTTCCCCCCTCCGAACATCTTCGAGGGGGCAGCTGACTCCAACGGTCTCTCCTGCGAGTGTCTCTCACCCTCGGGGGAGTTCACTAACAGAGACTCCTCTTCGGAGGACTGATGATGGTGCTCCTGTCCGTGGTCGTCTTCATCTTCAGCCGCAGAGGATCCTCCTCGACAAGAACAGACAGTTGCAGCTGCTTCTCTAGACCTGTCAGCAGTTCATTCGCGATCTTCGACACCTGCCAGATCTTCTTGTCTTCCTTCTCCGTTCCTGGACGCAGTAGCGCTGTGGGCGCCTCCACCTCGTTTTCCAAACGGGCACCGGTCCCTTCGGGGCTAAGGGCTTATCTCACATGAGAGTAAGCCCTTTGGTGCCAGGTTTTTTTACCTGTGCAACCTCGTTCTACTGCGCGCTCGCGCGCAGTAGTTCGCAAATATTCCTGATGTGCGCAATGTGCGCCAACGTTCACCCTCACGCCCACGATCTCCGGATCTGGGCGCAGGTCTCCTGCTGTGGACCAGACTTCTGCTGAATCAACTCCTGATCGCCAACTCTTCTGAGACCTTTTGTGCGGCTACGCGCCATTCGCGCCTACGGTCTCCTGAATGCCCACGATCACCTGCTCGCCGGCGCACATCTGCTCACCCTTTCCTGATGTGCGCATTGTGCGCCAACGTTCGCCCTCGCGCCCACGATCTCCGGATCTGGGCGCAAGCAGGGAGGTTTTTCATCACTGAACTCCACGTGCACCTGCTCGCCAGCGCGCATCTGCGCCCCCTTCCTGATATGCGCATACGCGCCTTCGTTCGCCCACGCGCCCATGATCTTCGGATCTGGGCGCAGGCAAGGAGTTATTCCTTCGTCTCCTCGCCGACGATCTCTCATACGTCTGGCTGCGCATTTCTCCTTGCCACACAACTACGCTCCTACGATCTCCTGGTTCCTGCCTCGTCGCGCAGTTCAAGAAGTTCCTACGCTAGCGCACAGGCGCTCACAGGTTCTTCTGGACTCGCAGCGCCTCCACTTCACCACGCCGCCCAGGGACACCTACCCTCTTAATGAGAGAATGCCTTGATGAAGTCATTGAGCTTCAGCACGGCATTTCATTCCCGTGCTGAATCTTGGTGACGGGCAAGAGGGCTCTCGAACTTCGGGAAATTGCTCCCCCAGTTCGAATCTAAATTTCTCTCTTTCATCTTTTTCTTCTGCTTAATATTACTTCGACCTTCTCTTAATTTTATCAACTTTCTTTCATCTTGCTGTCCTATCTCTATGATTATTATTTTTCTTAGTTATATATATATGTAGATGTATGCATATATATATATATTTATTTATTGTATTTGTTCATTTATTTATTTATCTATTTTTTTTTCTATTTTATTTAAATGGCGTGGATATTTCCACATTCGTTATTACTGCCTGCTTAGATGAATGGGAGAAGGGATCACGGTTGGGAGGTATTCGCATTCAAAGCTATATATGAGAGTATTGGATGATCTCAGCCATCCCAAAGATGGTTTGGACCTTTTTGGCGGAACTACTCTCAAGGGTTGGGTCATCGGAATCCAGGGGGATCCAATCCTTGAGGTGGGACTCTTGGCTTTTGGCCGGAAGCCCATCATTACAGATATGGGGAGGATGATTCCATATTACTTTGGTCTCAGTCCTAACAGGCGGGTTTAGCTTACACCTGTGCCTCTATATCTGTTTTGATGCTATCCTTCGGGTAGGGTATGGAGTGGACCATCGGGGAAATATACTCTCATTGTGCCGATAGTGGAGAATGCAAATTTCCTTTCCAACGTATGATACTTTCTTATAATTCTCAAGCAGGTACCCCAACAAAACAACAAAAAACCTGAAAATCCCATCCTTAAATATGGACCCTTCAAATACTGACTCCCCATCCCCTGGATTTGCTGACTCCCCCCCGGCACTGTTGACGACTTCTGGTACTGTAATTAAGGAAAACTCTGTTGACGACCTTCGAACTAAAAAGGACCACTCTACTGATGTTAAAAAATCTAGCAATTTGGGTAACACAGGGAAACTACGATTCCTTCATGTTTCCCAAATCCCATTAGAGACAAATTATGATGATATATATAGAGCATTTGAGTGCTATGGATTGATAAAGGAAATAAGAATGAGACTTGGAGATGAAAAATGGGACTCTTGGATATCTTTTGAAAGTCACGATGAGGCGTTTAATGCCATAAGTAATATTAGTAGTATCAAAATTTACGAATTGAACATCATGGGAGCTCTTTGTGATAAGGTCCCAAAGGAATTGGATGTGTACAAACCTGCTGATTGGTTTGAAAAAGATAGAAATGTACCCATGCCTTCACAGAGAAAACCCAAACCACCAATGTGGCTCTTAGCTGAACCTAAAGGGATAATAGGGAATTATTTTAAGATATGTAAGTTTATCCAAAAAAAAGTAGGAACCATAGCACCTGGAGATATATCTCGTTTTGGGAAGAACAGTTATCTCATCCATGCCAAATCTTCGACTCAGTCTGCAATACTGTCTAACTTACAGACAGGCAGTGATGAAATTACATTGGAAATGAAACCTCATCTTAATTTTAGTTATGGAAGGGGAGTGGTCTTTAATAAGGACCTATACGAATTTACAGAGGAGGAGATACTTTCTATGTGTCCATTAAATGTATGGAAAGTGCATAAGATTCCTGGAACTTCAATGATTATACTCACTTTCCAGGATGCTGATGTACCTTTCCATATTTTTATTGAAAATGAAAGGATTAAAGTTCGGCCTTTCAAACAAAAGCCCCTGCAATGTTTTAATTGTTTTAAATTTGGACACCCATCCAAAGTTTGTAAAAATGGAAAATTGTGTGGTATTTGCTCCAAAACTTATCATGGAGAATGTACACTTGAGGCCAGGTGTTCAAATTGCAATTTGAATCATAAATCAACTGATAGGAGATGCGAACTGTATAAGTTGGAGGAAGCTGCCCTAAACAAATCAAGTTTAGAACACATAAGTGTGGGACATGCAAAAAGATTGTTGAATAAATCAACCAGCTATGCAAAGGCCTTAAAATCAAAGGTAAATTTACCACAGGAGACAGCAACCCCACATAGCACTGCCAGTAATCCTAAGAAAAGAAATACAACCTCTGATAATAAAGTACTGCATGACAAGGTAATCATATCGCCTTCTGAGGCTTTGCCACAGCGTATTAAAAATGGGTCATTGCCCATTTCTGTACAGCCTTCGTCCCCCATTACCAGCAATAGTACTAACCTCTCCCAGGCCATGTCCTTGCCTGATTTGATGGAGATGCCACCTGACACCAAGTTACCAGGTGCACCTGTATTGGGGAAGGTGCAAAAACCTGGTAGCTCAAAACCTACTAATCGGAAAAGAGAGAGACCTCCATCTCTCTCGCCCCCCTCCATAAGAAATATCAAAATTACGACGTCAAATAAGTATGATGATTTGTCAGTTGATATTTCTGATCTGGAAGTCAATTTAAATAAATCGGAAATTCAAGTGGAGGTCCACCAACTTCCTCAACAATCAGATCAAAAAGACAAAAAGAAAATCATAAATTCTAAACCCAATCTATCAAGACCCTCTTTAATAAAACCACCAAAAAATAGTGTTAGATCAAACACTGCTAATGGGAAGACTCCATCCAAGGGGTCTACCAAATTATAAACCATAGTTTTTTCCTCCATTTTGCAATGGAATTGTCAGGGTTTAAGGGCCAAATATGAAGAACTTAAGCTCCTTATTCATGAGCATTCCCCCATAATTATTTGTCTACAGGAGAGCAAACTTGATCATAATACCCCTTGCCCTCGCGAATACATTAGTTATAGGACACCATATGATCACCAAGTGGGGAGCCATGGCGGAAGTCTCATATACGTTCGTCGAGATGTTCCCCAAGTTTCTCTGTCTATTCGTACACCTCTGCAGGCAGTGGTTGTACAGATCGACATAGGGCGAAAATATACAATTTGTTCTCTGTACTTGCCTCCAAATGATAACATTTTGTATGACAACTTAGTGGAGGTTATTCAACAACTCCCTCAACCTTTCCTTTTACTTGGAGATTTGAATGGTAGACACCCTTTGTGGGGTGATGTTTTAGCAAACACGAGGGGAAATATCATAACATCAATTGTGGAAAATGAAGATGTGGGACTCCTTAATACAGGAGAGCCCACACACTTTCATGTCCAGACAGGTACCTTGTCATGTATTGACCTATCAATCGTAAGCTCTAATTGCCTTCTCGACTTTGATTGGAGAACATTAGATGATTGGCATACTAGTGATCACGCACCAATCATTATAAACACCAACAATGGTCCACCTTTACAGGGATCGCCACGATGGAATCTTGACAAGGCAGACTGGGATAAATTTCGTGAACTAAGCGAAATTGAGGGGGATGCAGGACAAGTTGAAAATATCGATGATGCCATAGACTTACTGAATGGAACTCTCCATACAGCTGGAGTCAATTCAATTCCCAAAACAACAGGGTTATTCAAACGACGACCCGTCCCGTGGTGGTCTTCAGAACTAACTGCCCTCCACAGAGCCACAAGAAGATCTCTAACACGATTGCGTAGACGCAGAACTGATGAGAATTTAATTATGTACAAGAAATGTAGAGCACAGTTCCGTCGTGCCATGAAAGAAGCAAGGCGCCAGTCATGGATGTCTTTTGTTTCCTCCATTAACAGTAGGACACCACCATCTGCTGTGTGGAGGAAAGTAAAAAAGATAGCTGGCAAATTCACCCCCAACCCACCACCAGTGTTGAAGGTGAATGGCCAGTATGTAACCAAAGCAAATGATGTTAGCAATGCCCTGGCTAATCACTTTTCAAATGTATCCAGCAAGTGTGAAGGAGCCCCTGGTCACCAGTATAGGAGCACTGAAGAAAAGAAAATTTTAAATTTTGCAACAAGAAGGGAAGAGTCGTATAATTCTCCTTTCACTGAAAGAGAATTTGATTCCGCACTTGCTCATTGCAATGATACAGCCCCTGGACCCGATGGAATTCCATATGCAATGATTAAACATGTACATTTTAATACAAAGCTATTTATTTTAAGTATTATTAATAGAATATGGCATGATCATAGTTACCCAAGTGTTTGGGAACTAGCCATTATTTTAGCCTTTTTAAAACCCGGTAAAGACAAGTTTTTAGCAGCAAACTATCGTCCAATTGCATTGACATCTTGTTTATGTAAAATCATGGAGAAGATGGTCAATGCAAGGCTGGTGTGGTACCTTGAAAAGAAAGGTATTTTATCACCGATTCAATGTGGATTCCGAAAAATGCACTCAACGACTGATGTGTTGATACGACTAGAGTCTTCTATTTGTGAAGCCTTTGCTTCCAAACAGCACCATGTTACAGTATTTTTTGACCTTGAAAAGGCATATGATACCACATGGAGATATGGTATTCTTAAAACCATTCATGAATTGGGATTGAGAGGAGAGCTGCCACTATTTATTCAGGCATTTCTTTCACGTAGAGTTTTTCAAGTGAGAGTGGGGGAAACTCTATCAGAGAGTAAGTGCCAGGAAGAAGGAGTTCCTCAGGGTAGTGTGCTGAGTGTAACCCTTTTTGCACTAGCAATTAATGGGATATCCTCAGCCATTCCCCAGGATGTTCTCTCAACATTATTTGTGGATGATCTCTCAATATCATTTGCTGGCACTAAAATGGCAATGGTTGAGAGAAAAATCCAACTCTCTATTGATAAAATTATCCAGTGGGCTGACATGAATGGATTTAAGTTCTCGACAAGTAAAACTACCATTGTCCATTTTTGTCGTATCCGGGGAGTACATCCAGACCCGGATATATACATTAAAAGTCAACGGATACCATGTGCAAGAGAAGCTAAATTTTTAGGTTTGATATTTGATTGTAGGCTGACATGGGTTTCTCACTTAAAAGCATTAAAAGCTAAATGTGTTGAAGCTCTGAATATCTTAAAAGTATTATCCCATACATCATGGGGGGCAGACCGCAGTACTATTTTAAAATTATACAAGGCCTTGATTTTTTCCAAAATTAGTTATGGTTGTGAGGTATATTCTTCAGCCACCTCAAGCCGGTTAAAAATATTAGACTCGATACATCATGCAGGTATTAGATTGTCTACTGGAGCTTTTAAAACCTCGCCTATCCCAAGTCTCCTTGTTGATGCTGGAGAGTTACCTCTAGACCTTTACCGAATGTCTTCCATTCTTCGGTATTGGTTTAGATTGCAAAGACTCCCTAATTCTCTAGCCTTTCAGACTGCAAGCCTTGTAAGACACGCATCATACTTTGAGTTGCACCCAAAATCTCCTCAACCCTATGGCTTTCGGGTGAAACGATTATTAAATAGTCTGGATATAATTAGAAATAAGGTACTTCCATTCAAGGTATCATCAACGCCTCCATGGAAGTTACCAGAGATATCTTTTTGTAAATATTTTATTGGAGATAAGAAGAATATGTCAGACCTAGAAGCCAGGTCTCTTTTTAATGAACATGTTAAAGAACATAGAGGATCAACTTTTATCTATACTGATGGCTCCAAATCTGATGCTGGCGTTGGATTTGGAGTACATAGTAATGGTTTTAATTGTAGAGGTGCACTTCCTCTGACCGCTTCCATATTTACTGCCGAACTGTATGGCATATTAACCGCTATTGAGAAAATAGCATTGGAGAAGGAGGGTAATTTTACAATTTTTAGTGATGCAAGGAGTGTCCTTCAAGCTATGGAAGTTTTTAATTCTAATAACCCTCTAGTTTTAAAGATTTTAGAATGGCTTCTCATTATTGGACGGAGAGGTATAACAGTTCAATTTTGTTGGGTTCCAGCACATGTAGGTGTGTCTGGGAATGAGAAGGCAGATTCACTGGCTAAGGAGGCTGCATCCGAGTTGCTGCCAAGAAGGTATCCCATTGCCTGTAATGATTTCTTACCTGTCATCAAGAACTTGGTTTGCAATAAATGGCAACAGCAATGGGATAGTCAAGATGGCAATAAAATGCGAGAGATAGCAAATGACATATCTCCTTGGAGGTATAATATGATGCCCCGAAAATGGGAGACGTCTCTTTGTCGTCTGCGTATTGGTCACACTCGGTTGACACACGAGTTTCTGCTGAAGGGCCAACACCAACCGTATTGTGATGACTGCTTAGTACCTCTAACAGTAAGGCATTTGCTGATCGAATGCCCCAATTATAACAACTTGCGGAATAGATATTTGTTTGAGGCTCGAGGTGAGGGTGGCAGGTTCATCCTTGCCAAGATTCTTGGAAATGATGTGTCCTACCATGCAAGTGGCATTTTTAGATTTATTTCAGAAGCAGGTCTTCTGAAAAATATTTAACTTTTATTACATTCAACTTTTATGATTTTAATTGAATACTCTTTTATTTTTTATTTTATTTTATCTTTTATTTTTGTATACATAAATTAAATGTTACCGGCGTCAATGACCTCAGATGTCAGGATGCCTGAAAACTTTAAATCAATCAATCAACCAGGGACACCTAAGTTAGCGCACCGGCGCTCACAGGCACCCTTGGGCTCTCCTTACGCGCCAGCAATCTCCTACGCGCCCGCGCGATTCGTCGCCTGCGCGCAAGCGTTTTTCAACGCCAACGCTTCAATCGTCGTAGGTTTCCTACGCGCCCACGCAGGTGACATTCTCGTCTTCGGAGATCTTAAGCCAGAATGGTCTGGCTTGGATCTCTGGGCATCCTGTTGCGATCCGAGAATTTGTCCAAAGAGAGCTCCAGGAAGGTCATGGAAACTTTCCTCCTCTCGGGCACGAGCACCTCGTTTCCTGGCTCACCAAGTTTCGAACTTGTGGGCAAACTCGATGTTGAAGCATTGAGGTGCAGTGGCCATTGGTGTCGGCAAGCTCAGACACTCTTCCACTCTTGGAAAGACCTAGTTGTTCCGTAACTGAATACAAACCAACGCAATTTACATGGGGTAATTACTTTGGCGACAGCTGATGACGAGCCATAAAGTTTAAACGAGGGTTTCCTACCCCACCGCTAGTTAGCGGGGGGTAGGGAGGGGTAGCTAGCTACCCCTCCCCCCTCACACACACCGGTGAAGATCCACTTTACTTCTGGCTCGGGAAGAGAACAGACCTGTCTGTGCTCTCCCTCGCTTTGACCGCCATATTAATCTGTTTTTGCTTTCTCCCTTTTGTAGTATGTTTGAAGTTGGCCTCTACTGACAATGCGTACTTGCCCTGGACTTCCCGGCTGCCCTTGCGGGACCTTTATGTCGGCCGTGGAAACGGATCCACACTCCTTATGCCCCCAGTGTAGGGGCCAACGGTGTGATAGTTCGAATTGTGCATTGAGTGTAGGGAGTGGTCTACCTCCCAGTGGGAGAGGTTTGCCCGGCGACGTAAGAAGAAGGCTAAGAGGGATCTTTCTCCTTCTGGGGTTTCTCGGAAGAGAGAAAATCCTAGGTCTTCCTCTTCTGCCGCCCATTCCTCCTCTGAAGCTCCCGCTCGGGCGGCTTCTTCCGAGAGGCCGGCGAGAGGTAGCGTAGACCGTAATGTTGATGTCATTAACCAATCCCGTGGCGAGGGAGAGGTCGTTGCCTACCATAGCGAGGCGGCTGCACCTCCCCCCCCAGAGGAGGTATTTGTTTCTAACAATGACCTTTTTCAGCTTTGGGCTTCCTTGGGGCTACAGGGTTCGCTCTCCAAGGAGGTCTTGTTTGGTATGATCAAACGGGGTGCGGCTGCCGAACAATCGTCAACCTCAGCGGACATAGATCCTCTGTCTGTGGTTGACGTTGTTGTGTCGGAAACATCCCGTGGGTCTGACCAAACTCCTGTTCCTGTGGCTGCGGTAGCGGAAGGCTCTGTCTCTCCCTCTGAACATACTTCGAGGGAGGAGCTTAGTCCCACAGTCTCTCCTTCCGCTGAGACTCCCTCTCGGGAGAGTTCTATGGTAGAGACGCCTCTTCGGAGGCCTGTTGATATGTCAGCCTGCTGATCCCACGGCCCCTCGTGGGCGTATAAGGCGGAAGGCTCGACCTCCCCTTCGCCGTAGAGGCCTTCCCTCCCCCTTCAAAGGGGTTAGGAGGCGCCTCTACGGCTCGTCGTCACCACAGTCCTCTGCGGAGGAGACGACTCGCCGTTCTCCTGATCTACCTGCTACCACCCTTGACCTCTCCTGGGATCGTTCGCGATCCCCGTCGGAGGATGGTCGTCCTTCGGGACAATGTGAGCTGTCACCTCAACCATCTACATCTAATGCTGCTGACGCGCTTGACGCGCCGGAGACTGCCACTGCGCAACCTCCTGACCCTTCGGGGTCTCAGGGACTCGAACGCGCAACTGCGCCGCTCGCCCCTAAGCGTAAGGCTCCGCCTGCGCTCCCTGTTGCTGTTGTTCCTGCAGTTCCTGACAAAGCGCCTCGGCGCTCACCCTTAGGCGTTCGCGCCACTGTTCCTGTTGCTCGCCAGGGTTCCCCTGCGCGCCCACGCCCATCGGCGCCCCGTCGCCCTCCTGCAGTTCCTGATGTAGTGCGTAAGCGCCCAACTGCGCAAACGTGCCCTACTCCTGTTGCAGCGCCACCGCGCTCTCCTGCGCACTTGCGGCCAGTTCCTGATAAGGCGCCTACGCGCCCACCGGTGCCCCAGCGGCCTTCAGCGCTCACGCGCCCTCCGGCACCTCGCCGGCCCCCGGTTCCTGTTTAACCGCGCGCGATCCAGGAGGTTCCTGAGTTGGCGCACAGGCGCCCACAGGTTTCTTTGGACTCGTCACGCCCTGCGTGGGAGAGACGCGATACGCGTCCCCGCGCGATTCCAGCTCCAGCGCTCACGCGCACCCCAACGCACCCACCTAAGGAGGTTCGCGATACAAGGGAATCTCGTGATACGAGAGAGGTTTGCGATGCACGTTCGCGCGCAGTTCCTGTTACAGCTCCAATGCGTCCACGCGTCGCGACGACTCAGCTCGTCGCTCCAGAGGTTGCCAAGCCAGCGCACGGGCGCTCACGGCCGCCTCTGGAACCGCGCAAATCTGTTAATGGTGCTCGACGCGCCCCAATCGCGCCCTGTTCCTGCTTCACGTCCCGTGCCTGTCTTTAAGACAGCGGTGGCGGCGCAACTCACTCCACCTCACGCGGCTCGCACCTCGCGACCTCCGAAGCAGCAAACCCCGACGCGACCTGTTCCTGATACGCGCCATGCGTGCCCACGATCGCCAGCGCACCTAGCGTTTGCACAGGTGAGTAAACCGGTCCAGCCAGACCGTCATCAGACCTCTCGTTCCCAGGTCGCTCGCGACCCTGCTCCCGCACTATCGCTCCCTCGACCAGTCCTACCGGACACCCGCTCGGGCGCTCCTGTTATCTCTTGCCCTCCGGGGCTGCACCAAATCACTGCGCGCCCGCGCGTTCGGCCGCCTCCTGTCCCAGCTCGCCGCACGCCCACGCCATCGGCCACTCACGCTAGCGGGCATGTTCCCGCTCAGGCTTCCGTGGGCCCCCTCGGCCAGGCTCCCGCTCTGTCTCCAGTGTCCCATCGCTCCCGACCATCCTCCTGCGCACCATCGCGCGCCCGCCCGCCCCCGCCCACGCGGGTGCACGCGCGTGTGATTTTCCAGCTTCGCGCCCTTCTCTCGCGCGCGATTCTGATCTGGGCCCGGTTTACGAGCCCCAGCGCGATCGCCGGCAGGCAGTTTCTTCTTTGTCGCGTTCCCCTCCCCGCAAGCGCAGACCAGCGCGCTCGCCAGAGGGGGAACGTTCCTCTGACAGGTCTAGGGATTCTTCTCTTACAGCCCGACAGGCGAACCCTCATGTGTCGACTCCTCCTAGGGATCCGTCGATACCTTTCCTTTCAGAGGGAGTGTCTGACAGCGCTGCTGTCAGTCAGCAGCCCTGGTTCGACACCCTATTCAGAGCTCTCGTGCGGGCTGTTAGCCAACACTCTCTGATTCGGGTCGCGAACCAGCGGCAGCTTCCTCCCCCCTGAAAAGGAAGAGAGGAGTCTCTCCCGTGGATCCTCCTCCGAGGCCTGTGCTGTCCCCGCGTAGATCCTTGCGCAAGGATCCTACTCCCCCTCAGACCTTCTTGCCCTCCCCTGCGGAGGAGGATTACCCCTCCCCCATCGCACCAATGGTGGATGTTCCTCCTCTTCCCGAGAGGTCTCCTCGTCCCGAGGTGGAGAAGGACTTGCCCCCTTCGCTTTTAGAGTCCTGCATCCCTCCCAGGAGGGAACCTAAGGATTCTAAGACGATTCCAAAATCGTCTTCTAGGATCAGACAGGAACAGCCCAGAGCCGTAGAGGATGCCCACGTTTCCCCCCAGGAAGAGCCTCTGGGGTCCGGAGACTTCGCTGCAAGTCCGTCTGGAGGCGAGCCCCAGGAGTCAGAACACGCGTTCTGGCAGGTCCTGACTCTCATGAGGAACCTTAATGGGATTCCAGACCCTGAGGTCCCACCTCGTGAGGGTAAGGACACGGTCTTGGATCGCATTTATGGCACTCAGAAGCCCTCTAGAGCCAGCGCAGCATTGCCCTGGTCCCAGGGGATGAAGAGCGCCAGAGACAAGATCGAGGGCCAGCTCGCGGAGCTTGCCTCCTCCAGTAGATCCAGTGCCGGAAGTAAGCTCCTCCCGCCTCCTCGTGTCCATCAGAGGAGGTACTTTGAAGTCCTTGAGGAGTCTGCGCTGAGCCTTCCCCTACTTCATTCCGTGGAAGGACTCACAGGGGGAGTCCCTCTCGAGAGGCTCTCCAACCGCCACGTATCCTTCTCAGCCACTGAGATCCAGAGCCAGGAGAAGGTCATCAAGTGCGCTATGCAAGCCACTTCATGGCTCGACATCTGGCTGGGGCTTCTGGTCATCCTGGTGCGTTCCGAGGATCTCTCCAAGGAAAGCACCAGGAAGGCGCTGGAAACTTTTCTCGTCTCGGGTACTCGGACCATCGGGTTCCTGTCCCACCAAGTCTCGAGCTTGTGGGCCACCACGATCCTCAAACGCAGGGACGCTGTTGTCGAGAGGTTCCACCATAAGGTTCCCAGCGCCGAGTCGAGCAGGCTCAGACACTCTGCCGTCCTCGGTAAGAACTTGTTTGAGCCTAAGGATGTGGAGCTCTCTGACGAGAGGTGGAGGAAATCCAACCAGGATTCCCTCATCCATAGGGCCCTAACATCAAGGCCTTATAAGCCTCCGGCGGTTCAGCAGCCCTGTCCCGTCAAGGATACGAAGAAGACTACCGTAGCAGCAAAGCCTAAGGTGTCTAAGCCCTTTCCTGTCAAGGGCAGGAGGGGGAAAAAGTCCTCCAGGGGAGGCAAGAACCCTAGAGGCTCCGGCCGAGGCCGGAAGCACTAGGGTTGGCATTCCCCCCGCGTGTCCACCAGTGGGGGGATGCCTGCAGAGTTGCGCAGCAAGGTGGCAGCAACTCAGGGCGGATGCCTGGACGGTCTCCGTGATATCCCTAGGGTATCGCGTCCCGTTCACAGCATCTCTCACTCCCCTGACAGCGAATCCAGTGTTGTTGAGCTCTTTTGCCATGGGATCGGCAAAAGGGCAGGCCCTTCGGGCCGAAGTCCAGACCATGTTGGAGAAGGGCGCTCTCCAGGAGGTCGTGGACGGGTCCCCAGGCTTCTACAGTCGACTCTTTCTTGTGAGAAAGGCGTCTGGAGGCTGGAGACCAGTCATCGACCTCTCGACACTGAACGGGTTTGTCAAGCAGACTCCGTTCAGTATGGAGACGGCAGACACAGTCAGACTTGCAGTGAGACCATGAGACTTCATGTGCACACTGGATCTGAAGGACGCGTACTTCCAGATCCCAATCCATCCGTCTTCAAGGAAGTACCCGAGATTTTGCCTAGACAACAAGATCTACCAGTTCAAGGTGCTGTGTTTCGGTCTCTCCACAGCCCCTCAGGTGTTCACCAGAGTCTTCACCATCATCTGGTCATGGGCTCACAGGATCGGCATCCGTCTCCTCCGTTACCTGGACGACTGGCTGATCCTGGCAGACTCGGAGGCATCCCTTCTTCGCCACCGAGACAAGCTCCTCGAAGTTTGCCAGGATCTGGGGATCGTGGTAAACCTCGAGAAGTCCTCTCTGCAGCCCTCTCAGAAACTGGTATATCTAGGCATGATCATAGACACCAATCTCCACAAAGCCTTCCCATCAGACGAAAGGATAGCAAGGCTGAGGAAGGTTGCGAAACCTTTCCTCAATCGGGAAGAACTCCCAGCCCAGTCGTGGCTTCGTCTCCTCGGCCACCTCTCCTCCCTGACCCGTCTCGGCCCCAAGTCGTCTCAGGATGAGATCCCTTCAGTGGCGACTCAAGTCTCGGTGGAGTCAAGGACTCGACTCTCCGGACATCCTGATCCCCATGGGATCTGCGGAAGGAGCGGACCTCAGATGGTGGGTGGCAGACGAGAACCTGCGAAAGGGAGTGGATCTTCTCGTCTCTACCCCGGATTTGATGCTGTTTTCGGACGCATCAAACAAGGGGTGGGGTGCCCACGTTCTGAACCACAGGGCCTCAGGCCTGTGGTCAGAATCAGAAAAGTACCTTCACATAAACCTGCTAGAGATGAAGGCCGTTTTTCTGGCCCTTCAAAAGTTCCACCAAGTCCTGGCGGGCTACTCCGTAGTGGTGATGAGCGACAACACTACGGTGGTGGCTTACATCGACAAGCAGGGAGGTACCTTTTCAGAACAGCTGTCCCATTTTGCAGTAGAGATCCTGAGATGGTCCGAAGCCCACTCGATATCACTTGCGGCTCGCTTCATTCCGGGCAAGAGGAATGTGCTCGCCGACAGTCTGAGCAGAGCGACGCAGATAGTGAGTACCGAGTGGTCTTTGGATCCTCGGATAGCCAACAAAGTCCAGACTTGGTGGGGTTCCCCGACTGTGGACCTGTTCGCTACAGCATTGAACACCAAGCTTCCGCTGTACTGCTCCCCAGTCCCGGACCCCAAGGCCCTCTGGCAAGATGCCTTCCAACAACGGTGGGACAACGTCGACGTGTACGCCTTTCCTCCGTTCTGTCTGATCAGGAGGGTCCTCAACAAGACCAGAACATCGGTCAACCTCTCGATGACCTTGATAGCTCCGCTATGGCATCACGCAGAGTGGTTTCCGGACCTTCTGCAGCTCCTCACGGAGATCCCGAGGGAGCTCCCTCCATGTCACGAGCTACTCCAACAACCACACTCCAACATCTTTCACAAAGCCGTAGCTTCGCTTCAACTTCACGCCTGGAGACTATCCAGCATCTCCTCAAAGAGTGAGGATTTTCGCAACAAGTTGCGGAAAGGATGTCTGGCCACCTGCGCAGGTCATCTGCAGGAGTCTACCAGGCGAAGTGGAGAGTTTTCTGTGGTTGGTGCCATGGAAGGGGTATCTCTCCCCTAGATGCCACTTTACCAGCAATAGCGGAGTTCCTTGTGTATCTGCGGGAAGAAATGCGCCTTTCAGTCTCGGCAGTGAAAGGCTATCGCTCAGCCTTAAGTCTTGCCTTCAGGCTCAAAGGAATGGACATTTCCTCCTCGCTGGAACTGTCACTTCTCATACGGAGTTACGAACTTACCTGCCCTCAGTCGGAAGTGAGACCTCCTCCTTGGAACATGGTTCGGGTTCTCAGGTTTCTTAAGAGGCCTCCCTACAAACCATTACGCCAGGCTTCTGATCGCCACCTTACCTGGAAGACGGTGTTCCTGCTAGCTCTGGCCTCGGCCAAGCGAGTCAGTGAACTGCATGGTCTCTCGTACGACGTCACCCATTCAAGGGGATGGGGGGAGGTAACGTTCGGCTTCGTCCCTGAGTGTGTTGCTAAGACTCAGAACCCGGGAGTGCAGGACCCTAGGTTCGACTCTTTCCAGGTCTCGAGTCTTCGTTCTGTAACAGATGACCCAGACCATCTCCTACTGTGCCCAGTCAGGAGTCTGAGGTTGTACCTCAAAAGAACAGCTGCAGCCCACCCCCAGGTGCGAAACTTGTTCGTTAGCACCGGGGAAACGAAGAGGAGGGTCACCAGGAATACCATCTTGGCCTGGATCCGCAAGGTGATCCACCTTGCCTTGAGTTCTGACCCTCCTCTGTCACGGCGCCCTAGGGCGCATGATGTCAGGGGCATTGCTACGTCCCTGGCCTTCAAGAAGAACTTTTCGGTGACACAGGTCCTGCAAGCTGGGGGGTGGAAGCGTCAGACCACCTTCACGGCCCACTACCTGCAAGACGTGACACACAGACGGCTCGATGCGTTTTCTATCGGCCCTGTGGTGGCTGCACAACAGCTGGTCTAACCTCAGGCTCCTAATTGGACAAGTAGCGGAGGGTTGAGGGCATTGTTACCCGGTTTTAGTCTGTGTGAATGAAAAGATCTGTCTGGCCCTTTTCTTTTCTTCATCCTCTCCTCCCTTGGAGAAAAACAGCATCCTGGGTCCTTTGCACAGCTGACCTCAAACCTCTGCAGGTAATCCATGCTCCCTTGTGTTCCTAGTATTAAGTTGTAATACTGTCATGTCCCCATACCCTGACGAGGTGGTATTGGGTAGTCCTAGACTAGATTTCCCTCTAAAGAACTCCAGATCAACTTCCTAGGACATGTCACTGCTCACCTTCACACACGACTTACGTAGGCCACAGCAGGGGCAGGGGCCCCCAACCCTTGAGTTCCTTTATGAACTCGGGTTAGGAGCCCCCGGGCAAGCCAAAGCCAGTATGGCAGGGGACTTACCTCCCTTCCTAAGGGTTAAGTCACCCCATGTAAATAGCATTGGTTTGTATTCAGTTACGGAACAAATGACAAATTTGAAGATAATTTGTATTTTTCCTAACGATACAAACCTTAGCTATTTACAGTTATGTGCCCGCCAGCCCTGTCCCCCAAGATAAGTCCTTCCTCTAAGTAAAGTGGATCTTCACCAGTGTGTGTGAGGGGGGAGGGGTAGCTAGCTACCCCTGGTAGGAAACCCTCGTTAAAACTTTATGGTTCGTCATCGGCTGTCGCCAAAGTGAGTTCTGGAAAAATACAAATTATCTACGAATTTGTCATTTTTGAGCCCAAGGACAGGGAACGGACAGCTGAGAGGTGGAGAAAGCAAATCACGGTTCGCTCCTCCATAGGCGCTTGCATCCAGACCCTACAAACCTCCAGCGCCTCAACGACAACAGGCTCGTCAGCCTAGGACATCGGAACCAGCCCCGGCAGCTAAGACAAGGTGTCTAAACAGCAGCCCCCTCCTGTCAGAGGCAAGAAGGGCGGGAAGTCCTTCTGGGGAGGCGATAATCCTGAGGGAGCGGCCGAGGCCGCAATCACTAGGATTGGCAACCCCACTGCAGGTTCCCCGGTGGGGGGATGCCCAAGGTTGCGCGCTCAGGTGGCAGCAGCTCGGGGCCGATTCCTGCATGATCTCCGTGATCAGCCAAGGATATCGCATCCCGTTCTTTACATCTCTACCTCCGCTGACAGCAAATCCAGTGTCGCCGAGCTCCTATGCCATGGGATTGGTAAAGAGGCTAGCCCTTCGGGCAGGAATCGAGACCATGCTTTAGAGGAGGCTCTCCAAAAGGTCATCGACGGCTCCCCCCCACGGCTTCTTCAGTCAACTCTTTCTTGTAAGAAAGCATCCGAAGTCTGGAGACCTGTCTCGACCTCTCAGCCCTGATCAAGTTTGTCGAACAAACTTTGTTCAGCGTGGAACAGCAGAGCCAATCAGGCTTGTAGTGTGACCACAACTCTTCATGTGCACACTGGAGCTGAAGGACGGGTACTTCCAGATCCCAATACATCCGTCTTCCAGGAAGTATTTGAAATTCAGCCTAGACAACAGATATACCAGTTCAAGGTACGGTGTTTCGATCTCCCCGCAGCACTGCAGGTGTCCTCCAGAATGTTCACCCTGTTATCTTCATGGCCACACAGGAGCAGCATCCGTCTCCTTTGCTTTCTGGATGACTGGCTATCCCAGGCAGTCTCGGAATCGACCCTTCCTCAACACCGGGACAAGCTTCTGAGACTTTGCCAAGATCTAGGGATCATGGTAATTCTCGGGAAGTCTTCTCTGATCCCATCTCAACAACTGGGATATCTAGGCATGATATTAGACTCCAATCTCCAAGCCTTCCCATCAGATGGCAGGATAGCAAGGCTGAGGAGAATCGCAGAACCTTTCCACAGACGAGGAGAGCTTCCAGCCCAATCTTGGTTACGCCTCCTAGGTCACCTTTCCTCCTTGGTCAATCTAGTTCTAACAGCCGCCTCAGGATGAGATCCCTGCGTCGGCGGCCCAAGTCCCGGTGGAATCAAGACAACGATTCCCCGGACATTCTGGTCCCTTTGGGACCTGCGGAACGAATGGACCTGTAGTGATAGTTGACCTATGGAAACTTTTGCAGGGGAATGGATCTTCTCGCCCTTTCCCCTCATTTGATGCTGTTCTCGGACTCGTCAAAACAAGGGGGGTCCACGTTCTGAATCAGGCCTATGGTCAGAACCAGAAGGGTACCTCCACATCAATCTGCTAGGAATGAAGGCCGTAGTCTGGCCCCTCAACACTTCCAACAGACCCTGGCGAGTCACTCCGTGGACGACAACTCCACGGTAGTGCCTTTTGTTTCAGCAAGCAGGGAGGTACCTTTTCATATCAACTTTCTATCTTACAGTGGAGATACTGAGATGAACCGAAGTCCACTCATAACCTATCGGCTCGTTTCATTCCAGACAAGGAATGTGCTCTCCGACAGTCTTAGCAGGACTTCACAGATAGAGAGTACCGAGTGGTCTTCGGCCTCCCTTGGTAGCCAACAGGTCCTGACCTTGTGGACCTGTTTGCGACAGCCTTGAATTTCAAGCTGCCGCTGTACTACTCCCAGTCCCAGACCCCAAGGTACTCTGGCAAGATGCCTTTCTACACGGTGGGACAACATCGACGTCTACATCTTCCCACCGTTCTGTCTGTTGAGAAGGGGGCTCAACAAGACCAGACTATCGGTCAACCTGTTGATGACTCTGATAGATCCGCTGCGGCATCATGCAGAGTGGTCCCCGGAACTTCTGCATCTCCTGACGGAACTCCTGAGAGAGCTTCCCCCACGACACGAGCTACTCAAAAAACCACACTGCGGCATCTACCACAACCCGTAGCATCGCTTCGGCTTCACGTCTGGAGACCATCCAGCATCCCCTCACAGAGAGAGGCGTTCCGCAACAAGTTGCGGAGTGGATGTCTCGACACCTGCGAAAGTCATCCGCAGGGGTCTACCAGGCGAAGTGGAGAATCTTTTGTGGTTGGTGATGTGGGAGAGGTACCTCTCCCCTTGATGCCACTATTCCAGCAATAGCGGATTCATTGTCTATCAGCGGGAGGAGATGCTCCTTTCGCTCTCGGCGGTGGAAGCCTATCGCTCAGCCTTTAGCCTGCCTTCAGGCTGAAAGGAATAGACATTTCCTCCTCGCTGGATCTTTCTTCGCTTATACATAACTACGAACTTACCTGCCCCAGTCGGAAGTGAGACCTTCTCCATGGAACATAGTTCGGGCTCTTAGGGCTCTTAAGAGATCTCCTTGCGAACCATTATGCCAGGCTTCTGATCGTCACCGGTCTTGGAAGACGGTGCTCCTGCTCGCTCTGGCCTCGGCCAAGCGTGTCGGCGAACGTCATGGTCTCTAGTACGGCGTCGCCCACTCAAGAGGAAAGGTGGAGGTAACGTTCAGGTTCGTCCCTGAGTTGGTTACTAAACTCAAATCTGGGAGTCCCGGACCTTCGGTCGACTCCTTTAGGATTTCGAGTCTCCGTTCTGTAACAGATGACCCAGACCTTCTCCTACTAGGCCCAGTAAGGAGTCGGAGGGGTTATCTTAAAGACCAGCTGCAGTTCGTCCTCGCGTACAAGCCCTGTTTGGGAGCACAGGGAGGACGGAGAGGAGGGTCATCAAGAATGCCTTTTCAGCCTGGACTCGAAGGATCATCCATCACACCCTAAATCCAGATCCTCCTCCGTCACGTCGCCTTAGGGCACACGATGTCAGAGACATCGCAACGTCCCTGGCCTTCAAGAGAAACTACTCTGTGACGCAGGTGCTACAAGCTGGAGTCTGGAAGCGTCTAACGACCTTCACAGCCCACTACCTGCAGAACGTGACCCACTGGAGCCTCGATACGTCTATCGGCCCTGTGGTGGCTACACAACAGCTGGTCTAACCTCAGGCTTCTTATTGGACAGGTAGCAGAAGGTTGAGGGCATTGTTATCTGGTTTTAGTCTGCATAAATGAAAGAAGTATGTCTGGCCCTTACTTCTTTCTTCATCCTCCCCTCTCTTGGGGAAAGCAGCATCCTAGGTTCTCTGCATAGCTGACCTCAAACCTCTGCAGGTAAACCATGCTTCCTTGTGTTCCTAGTATTGAGTTAATACTGTCGCATCCCCCATACCCTGACGAGGTGGTATTGGGAGCGTCCTAGCCTAGAATTCCAGCTAAAGGACTTCAGGTCGACTTCCTAGGACAAGTCACACTTCTTCCCTCCACACAAGCTTATGTAGGCTGCACGTTTCTTGCGTAGCAAGAACTTGCGAGGTGCAGGGACTCTTTTTCTCGAGTGCTGCTCACTCGGATTCTGAGTCCCCGTGTAAGCCAAAGCCAGTAAGGCTGGGGACTTTCCACCCTTCCTAAGGGTAAGTCACCCTATGTAAATAGCGTGGTTTGTATTTCGGTTACTGATGGAGTACCTGCAGTAAGATATGTTTTCCCATGGCGGGCAGGCGCCAAGTGAGTGGCACTGTGCCGGTGGCAGAGAGCAACCGGGTCAGTCTGTATCTGAGGACGCATTAAACTACATGTCTCCACCATCGTGTGTCTCTTGTCCTACCTTGACATCCAATATGGCGCAGTGATCATCAAGGACAAACGCGACCCTCACCATGCCCTTCCAGCGCCGCTCAATGCAGTCCACCCCAAGGGCCGCACGCCCCGTCGTCCCCCGTGGACTTGTCCCTGCCCTGCAAGAAGCCAGGCAAGCCATGGCGGCACAGCAACATATGATCAACGCTCTCCGTGACCGGCTTGCGACACATGCTACCCCTGCACCTCGTTTCCCCGCGTCTGCAGCCCCGGAGAAGTGCGAAATTGAGCTGAAGCCCGCCGCATTCAGGTCCTGGAGGAGGTCGATGGAATGCTGGATCGAACTGTGCAGACTACCGCCCCACGAGGTCGTCCACCACATCAGGCTATACTGCACACCCCCTCTGCAACGGGCGCTGGACGCCAGATTCACATCACAGGAATGGGGCAACCTCACCGCTACGGAAGCCATGGACTTTATTCGCGATATTGTGTTGCGTTCTACAAACCGTGCCGTGTTATGGTCGGAGTTTTTTAACGCGGTACAAGGCCCAGGAGAAAGTGTCAGTGATTACTTTTTAAAGTGTTCTCAGAAGGCCACCGATTGCAATTTCCAGTGCCCTCAGTGTCAGTGTAACCTGGCTGAATATATGTTATTACCCAAGTTAATGGTGGGCCTAAGCGATGAGGCTATGCGCCGCCATGTATACCAGTGTAGAAATGACATCAATAGTGTTAGTGCCCTTAGGGCCAAGTGCTGTGCCTACGAGGCGGCCCGCGTCGACGCCGCTGCTCGCCAATGCAACTGGAGGGAATCTGCTTGTGCAGCTGGCAGCGAAACACCCGAGGCAGATCATCTGAGTGCAACCGTCGCTGGCACAGGCAGGGGTCCCCCACCCCCTTCCTGCGGGAACTGCGGTGGGCGCCATGCCCCTGGTAGAGCTTCATGCCCCGCTAAATCCGTCTTATGCAACGGGTGCCACAAGCAGGGCCACTATCACAGATGCTGCAGGAAGTCACAGGCAAAATCGGCAGGATCCCCGACGGATGTGTCTAGTGCTACGTCTAGTGCTGTGCTTGTTGCAGGCGCCAACCTCGCCCGCCACCCAGTAGTGGAGGTGACAGTCGTGCACAACGATACGGGAGTACGAGTGCCAGTCACCGCCGTGGCGGACACTGGGGCACAGGTATGTGTGGCTGGGCCCTCCTTGCTATCGCACCTCCAAGTCCGCCCAGCAGCTCTCACACCCCGGGCCGGTGTGCGGGATGTGGCAAACCTTCCCCTGAAGTGCCTTGGATCTGCCGTGTGCCACGTCACCCTGCAAGGTCGCACCACGGAGCAGGACGTGTACTTCGTGCAGTCGGCAAAGCACCTCTTTCTGTCGTTGAACGCTTGCAAGGATTTAACGCTGATACCCAAGGAGTTCCCCTATCCCTCCCCTTGGTGGCACACGTGAGCCTGTTCGATGGCACAGCCAGGCGGGCCGCCCAGGTACCACCCCGACCTGCCGAGGTGCCCATGCCACCCCAGGAGGAACATGCGGCCAGGTTGGAAGCCTGGCTCCTGCAACATTTCGCTACGACGACATTCAACACAGCCAGGAAACCACTACCAGTGATGCAGGGGAAACCGCACCGCATCCACCTGCTCCCAGGAACTACGCCTTACGCATGCCATACCCCAGCATCAGTGCCGAAACACTGGGAAGAGGAAGTGAAGGCCCAGCTCGAAGAAGATGCCGCCCGTGGCGTTATAGAACCGGTACCCGCTGGGCAGCCAACCGAATGGTGCGCCCGTATGGTGGTCGTCGCCAAGAAATCAGGACAGCCACGCCGTACAGTCGACTATCAGCGCCTCAACGCATCTTGCCTACGGGAGACACATCACACCCCCGCCCCATTCGACATGGTATCCGGGGTTCCTAAGCACACGTTCAAGACCGTGGCGGACGCGTACTGGGGATACCACCAGGTGGAGTTAGACGAAGAAAGCCTATCTAACCACATTTATTACCCCCTGGGGAAGGTTTCGTTACCGTCGTACACCCATGGGGCACTGCTCCGCTGGCGATGCGTATACCAGACGGTTTGACGACGCCATCCAGAGGAAATACAAGTGCGTGGACGACACCTTACTCTACGACGACAACATCGAAGGGGCCTTCTGGCATGCCTACGACTTCCTCGAAACATGCGCAGCCAAGGGTATCACGCTTAAGCCGGAGAAATTTCAATTCGCCAGAAGGGAAGTAGACTTCGTGGGCTTCAACCTGGGCTGGGAGGCCTACAAGCCAACAGAGGAACGTTTGGCGGCCATCAAGAACTTCCCGATGCCACGTCAGCCCTCTATCACCGACATAAGGGCTTGGTACGGATTTGTTAACCAGCTGGCGCCATTCCTCGCAACAGCCCCTATCATGAACCCGTTCAGGGAGCTCCTCAAAAAACCAACGGGGAAGGCAGTGTACTGGGACGAGGCACTCCGCACCAAATTTCATCACGCCCAAGACATGATATGCCAACTAGCGAAGGACGGACTGGCCTACTACGACAGGAGCCGCCCCACAGCAGCGATCACCGACTGGAGTAAAGAAGGCATAGGGTTCGTAATCCTTCAACAGTACTGCTCATGCAGCTCCGCCAATACGCCCTTTTGCTGCACGGGTGGGTGGCGCCTGGCACTATGCGGCAGCCGCCATCTCACCGCCGCTGAAGCTGGCTACGCTGCCGTGGAAGGGGAGGCCCTTGCGGTAGCCTGGTGTCTCCAGAAGGCGAGGCTGTTCTTGCTGGGGTGCCCCAACCTCAACGTTGTGACGGACCACCGCCCGTTAACCAAGTTACTGGGGGATCGTGCCCTCACGGAAATCTCGAACCCCCGCCTTTTCAGGCTGAAGGAGAGAACTCTGCAGTACCGATTCAGGGTCAAGTACCTGCCAGGGAAGCGTAACAGTGCGGCGGACTTCCTGTCCCGATACCCCGCCTTGAAAGCCGATCCCAGCGCCTACGACATGGACCTCGACGAAGACCTCACCGACACCATGGCAGCCGCCGTCGTGGCAGCAGTGGAGCACGACAGCTGTGTCGTGGACGAGGCGAGAGTTAGGCACGCCGCTGCCATCGACCCCGTGTACCAGCTGCTCACGGCCAGGGTCCTGGCCGGGGACTGGGCCGATAGGAAGTCCCAGGAAATCGCGTGCCTTCGGCCCTTTTACTGTGTCAGGGAGAGGCTGGCCGTTATCCAAGACTTGGTGACATATACGTTCGAACAGGGCAACGTTCGCCTAGTTATCCCGGAGCCTCTCCGTCAGCAGGTGGCCGCCAGCCTACACGCGGGGCACCAAGGCCTGGACTCGATGCAACGACGAGCGCGCCAGACGGTATACTGGCCTGGACTCGAGGGGGACCTGCAGTATCACCGATCCTCGTGTGAAGAATGCGATGTACACGCACCATCTCAGGCCGCGGAGGAACTCATTATCACGCCGCCCCCAGAGTACCCCTTCCAGATGACGGTTGCAGATATGTTTCAGCACGACGGACACTCGTACATGGCCTACGCAGACAGGCTCACAGGGTGGCTGGAGCTGGCCCACTTCCCCCACGGAACCTCCTCCTCCCACATCAAGACTCAGCTACGTCGCTACTTCGCCAGATGGGGGGCCCCGGAGCAAATTTCCACGGACGGTGGCACCAATCTGGCAAGTGAGGAAATGGGGGAATTTTTCAAGTTATGGGGCGTGTCTGTGCGTCTATCATCCGCCCAGTACCCGCAGTCCAATGGCAGGGCAGAGGCCGCAGTCAAGATCGGGAAGCGGATAATAATGGCGAACGGGCAGCAGCGGCACCCTTGACACGGACAAGTCCTCTATGGCTATCCTGCAGTACCTCAACACCCCCCTCCGCGGAATAAACAGGTCACCCGCCCAGATGGCAGCGGGCAGGCAACTCCGAGATGGCGTACCTACGGCTCGCTGGCACCTCACGGTAGACAAACACTGGGGGGCAACCTTACGGCAGAGAGAACGTCAGATGGCTGACAGTGGTGCCGCCCTCACCAGGACTGGACCGTCCAGAAAGCTTCCAGCCATCAACCCGGGATCCCAAGTACGAGTGCAAAATCAGGCCACTAAGCTGTGGGACCGCACCGGTACCGTGGCGGAAACGCTCCCATACCGACAGTACCTAGTCAAGCTAGACGGCAGCGGGCGCCTCTCCCTCCGTAACAGGAAGCACCTGCGTCTCACATCATCGGGGCCCCAGCCTAGGCAGGCCACACCCGCTACGCATCCAGCCACGCTCACGCCCGAGCAGCTACCAGGCAGTCACCCTACGCCCAGCCCACATGCAGCACGGAAGCCACGCCCATCACTGTGCACTAGAAGGCCTGCGTGGATGGATGACTACATGTGATCATCGTACATTACAGCGGCACCTGCATACATTCTTTTTTTCTTTTATTGCTTTTGCTTTTCATATTATTCTATGAACATGTATTACCCGCACATTGTGTTTTGCATTCCTGACAGCTATGTACCTGTCTTCCTATTCTTGCACATGCACCCAATTTAATCCATGTATATCCATGCATTATTTTTTATCATTGCCTCTCCATGTATACCCATGTATTAATCTCGGGGGGGGGGATGATGGAGTACCTGCAGTAAGATATGTTTTCCCATGGCGGGCAGGCGCCAAGTGAGTGGCACTGTGCCGGTGGCAGAGAGCAACCGGGTCAGTCTGTATCTGAGGACGCATTAAACTACATGTCTCCACCATCGTGTGTCTCTTGTCCTACCTTGACATCCAATAGTTACAGAACAAATGACAAATTCGGAGATAATTTGTATTTTTCCTAACCATACAAACCTTAGCTATTTACACACATTTGCCCGCCAGCCCTGTCCCCCAAGGCAAGTCCTACCTCTAAGTGAAATGACGCAGTTCACCGGTGTGTGAGGGGGGAGGGGTAGCTAGCTACCACTCCCCTACCCCCCTGCTAACTAGCGCGGTGGTAATACACCCTCGTTAAATTCTAATGGCTCGTCCTTTCAGCTACGCCGAAAGTAAAACCCCATGTAAATAGCTAAGGTTTGTATGGTTAGGAAAAATTCAAATTATCTCCAAATTTGTCATATTTCATGTATTCTGGTAAGCGAGCATTGCAAATCCTGTGGTGTTCTATTAATAAGGACAGCGTCATCAGCATACTCTTGGTTAGCTAACACATCAGGTTTAGGTTTTAATTTTTTGCCCTTTTCCATGATTTTTCTGTAATTCCTACAGATCTTTTCTGTGTCATTTCTATATCTCTTGTCCCCAAACCAATTACATGATTCCCTGCAACTTCCATTAGTTCTTTTTCCAGTTATTTTCATATCTACTTTGCTTGCCAAATGTTCCTCATACAAGTGTACACTATTAAGATACATTACAGTACAGTAGTATCTTGTAGTAAGAGTTTAATTTGTTTGGGGATGCAACCAGAAATGCTTGTTCTGTAACTAAAATTAAGGAAGCCCTCTTGATGCTTTGCAAATGATCATAAATACACTCGGTTTTAAATGTTTTGTATTGGTAATTACAAGGAAAATTATAACTCCTAACATAAGAAATTAATAAAAATTAATAATTCACAATAAAAAGAAATAGAAATACAGTACTTACAAATTAACACTCTCTTTACCATTGAAGAGAGCTGTGGCTAGTGTGAGAGACTAGAAAGGAGGAAAAAATTACCGCTTGGAAGGAGACTCTCCTGCCTTGGGAACTTTTTGTAAAATATCACAAATTTCAAGTAATTTGTATTTTTCCTAACAGTACTTACCTGGAACTACCTTCTTAGGAGGATCTGGGATCTCCTTAATCACCGACCAAGAATTTTGCATAGTTCCCCCTCTCTCCGCTACCTTGTAGGGGTGCTCCGGGGCGGAAGGATACTCGCCCTGGGGCGACCCCGGATCAGCGCATGAGGCTGCGCTTGTTAGCTCGTCAGTAAGCGTATGTTTAAGTCCTCCTCGAACTCCTGTAAGATACTCGGGGCAGGATGGGAGGGCCATAACCCGAAAGCAGTTCAAGGTAAGAACTGATAGGAAAAATACAAATTACTTAAAATTTGTGATTTGTTCCAACACTGAGTACTTACCTCGAACTACTTTTTTAGGAGGCTTATACTTTAGGAGGAGGGAGTGGCTTACAGTTCGGAATATTCGAGACTTTCCTGCGGCACATGACTTAGATAGGAGGTTAGGTCTGGATTGCCCAGGGATAGGAGGCTAGGTCTGGATTGCCCAGGGATAGGAGGCTAGGTCTGGATTGCCCAGGGAGAGGTAGGAGAGTAGGGGAAAGCACGCAAAAGTCTACCTTATGTACAACTCTCCTTTAATTATAATCCAGACATGATGTGCCTCAGTGTCCCACTCTCACATGGAAGGAGGATGGGGAATAAAGGATGGGATATAGGGAAAAAGGGGTAGCAAGGAAGGGGGATAGTAAGGAGGAACCTGTGTCGCTTACGATTACTTCCCAAGGGCTCTCCCGGGCCCAAACTACTAAACTTGCTGCATAGCCGAAATGACTGGTCCTATGGAGAAGACATCCAGGGACTTTCTTGTACAGTCCTTGAGGTAATGGGCTGTATAGGTGGACTGCCTAGCCCAAGTGCCTGCCCGTAAGATCTGACCTACTGCCATATTAGTGTCAAAGGCCAAGGATGTACTAAGACCCCTAATATCATGGGGCCTCGGGGTACCAGAAACCGTAGAGCCCTCACTCGCAAAAGATCTTTTTATAACCTGACGCAGCCAAAAGGATATGGTGTTCTTGGAAACTGTCTTCTTGATTGGACCTGTGGAAACAAACAAACTCTTAACAGCTGGTCTGAGTTTGGACGTTCTGCCGAGATATTTCCTGACCGTCCTTACGCGGCACAAGAGCAGGTCTTCCGGGTTGTCCGAACGCGGAATTTCCGGAATGGATAATTCCTCAAACCTAAGATTCGCAATTGCAGGGTTCTGGGTTTTCACCACGAACTCTGGCAAGAACTTAAACGTCATGTCTTTCCAACCTTTCGAGTGGGAGACCTCGAAGGATAGACCGTGGAGCTCGCTCACTCATTTAGCCGAGGCCAGAGCTAGTAGGAAGATGGTTTTGAGGGTGAGGTCTTTGTCCAGAATATCCTTGAGTGGGTCGAAAGGCGGGGGTTACACAACTGCTCAAAACTCCTGATGAGCATGGAGATGTGGCACGAGGTACCCAGGTTGATGCCCTTGAGCTGGAAAACCTGGCCCAGTGCCGCCCGAACTCCCTTGATGGCTGGGATGGAGACTCCGAGGTCGTCCCTCAAGTGCACTAGGAAGTCTGCGATATTGTGGACCGAAGCGTCTAACAGCCGCAGATTCTGAGTGGCACACCACTTGAAAATGTTGCCCATTTCACCTGGTACGCAACGCTTGAGGACTTCCGCAGATAGCCCGATATCCTGTCCGCAGTTTTGTCCGAGAAGCCTTCCTTCCTTAACAGGCGCTTGATAACCTCCAAGCGTGAAGCCTCAGCCCTGGTGGGTTTTTGTGTACCCTTCGGAAGTGAGGCTGACTTAGCAGGTCTTCTCTTGCCGGTAAGGGCCAAGGAGGCAGAGTGGCCAGGTCCTGAAGATCCGTGAACCACTCTCTCTCTCCGGCCACCAGGGCACTACCAAAGTCATCTTTGTGGACTTGGACTGTCTTAGCCTGTTGAGAACTTGCCTGATGATCCCGAAGGGGGGAAAGGCATAGACGTCGAGGTTGTCCCATGGGTGCTGGAAGGCGTCCTCGAAGGCTGCTGTCGGGTCTGGCACCGGGGAGCAGAATACGGGGAGTTTTGCGTTGAGTCTTGTGGCGAAGATGTCTGTCTCTGGGGAGCCCCAACGTCGAAGAACTTCCTGTGCCACCTGGGGGTGAAGGGACCATTCTGACCCTACCACTTGTCCTGTCCTGCTCAGTCCGTTTGCCGAGACGTTCCTTTTTCCGGGGATGAACCTGGCCGTTATCAGGATGTGGTTCATTTCGGCCCATTCTACTAGAATCTGAGGTGTGAGGTTGCACAACTCCCTTGACCTTAAGCCTCCCTGCTTCTTGATGTACGCCACCACTGTGGCGTTGTCGCACATGAGTGCCCGAGTTCCCTCGGAGTAGACGGGCGAATTTTACCAATGCTCTTTGTACTGCCATGAGCTCCAGAAGATTGATGTGCCGGGTCTTTTCCTCCACTGACCATTTCCCCTCCGCTGTTTCCTCGAGGAGATGAGCTCCCCACCCCTCCTTCGATGCGTCCGTGAAGAGCAGCATCTCCAGAGGGGGGGGAGCCGAACGGAATTCCCTTCGTGTGTCTCCTGTCGGACCACCAGAGGAGAGTGTCTTTGGAGGAAGGGGACACCGGGACTATCTTCAGCGGGGACTCTTCCGCTGACCAGAGGTCCTTCAGGTTCCATTGGACCAGTCAGCTTGAGCCTGCCCTGAGGACCCAACTTCTCCGAGACCAGGTGACCTACTAACCTCTGCCAATCCTTGGCTCTCACCAGAATACCCGCTAGGAACAGTTGAATCACCTGGTCCAGGTTGTCCAGTCTCTCCTGAGAGGGGAAGACTCTCGTCAGCTGAGAGTCTAGGACCATCCCCAGGTACGTCATCCTGGTGGTGGGGACTAGCTGCGACTTCTCGAGATTGACCGTAATCCTGAGGTCCTTGCAGAAATTCAACAGGAGGGAACCTTGATCCCTTAAGTCTGCCTCTGAGGCTGAAAGCAGCAACCAGTCATCGAGGTATCTGATCAGCCTGGTGCCCTGCTTGTGTGCCCAGGCTGATACCAGGGCGAAGACTCTCGTGAACACTTGAGGCGCCGTCGACAGGCCGAAGCAGAGGGTTCTGAACTGAACGGTCTGAGAGCCCCACCTTACTCGAGGAACTTCCTGCTGGAGGGGTGAACGGGAATCTGAAAGTAGGCATCCTTGAGATCCAGGGACATCATGAAATCCGCTTTTCTCAGGGCTGCCATCACTGACTTCGGTGTGTCCATCTTGAAGGGGGTCTTCTTGATGAACTTGTTCAACGCCGAGAGGTCGATGACTGGCCTCCAACCTCCCGTTGCCTTCTCCACCAGGAAGAGTCTGCTGTAGAAGCCTGGAGATGGCTCGTGCACGGGTTGAAGGGCTCCCTTGTTCAGCATAACCTCCAATTCTGCTTGTAGTGCTGCTTTCCTCTCCGAGTCCTTGGGCGCCAGCCACTCCGCCCGATGTTCGGGGATCAACGGGGGCGGGTCTGACAGGAAGGGAATCCTGTATCCTTCCCTGAGAACTGCCACCGTCCACGGGTCCGCTCCGTTGTCCCGCCATGCTTGCCAATAATGTTTGAGGCATCCCCCACCTGAGGCGTGAGAATGTGTAGGGGGCCTTCCTCCCTATCTCCTTCTAGGGAGAAGGCTGGAATGGCCTCTCCTTGACCCTGAGAATTTGGGCCTAAAGGAGGCCTGAGGTTGGGCACCACCCCTCCTGGAGGGCCGAGGAGACTGGTGCCAGGAAGAGGCGGAAGGCTCCTGCCTAGCCGGGGGTGTCGGCAGGTAGGCTTCGTCTGCCGAAGGTCTTCTCACAGGGGGTCGCCTAGGTAACAGCTCTGGGCTCTGCCGTGCTCTTCATTTTGTTGACACACTCCATCGTCTCAGCTACTTCTTGAACGGGGAACACCGTCTCACCCCAGACAGGAGAGTTCCTTAGGGACTTAGCTTCCTGCTCGGGGAGCCTACGGGATTCAGTACTGTGTCCCTCCTCCTCAGGACCCAGTTGGCCATCAGAGTAAGGAATTGAAAGGTAAGAAACTTCATAGCCTTATCCCCCGAGCTTCTTGCAGAAGAGCCTGGTTATCAGGGAGTGACAGGTCGTGTGAAAGCTGAATCCCTGCCAACGTACAGGCCCACCAGTCCAGCCAAGAGGTGACATTAACGATATCTTGTGAAGTATCCTCCATCATGGCGGCCTCCGCTTGTGAGAAGACCACAAGTGCGTTGAGGCTGCACTCGTCCGTGTTGCCCTGGTTCAGGATAGCGACTGCTTCCTCCAATGTGCCAGGCCCTGAGTGTCGACCGTCAGGCACATAGAATTTCTTCTGGGTCTTGAGACCTGGTAGGAGCTTTAAGGAACCCTGTGCCCTCAACGAATTCTTAGGACCTGACACAAAATGGTTCACATGCTCCATTCCCAGGGCAACATTGGGAGCTAACGGTAGGGTCAGGGACGGTTTCCGCTGGACAGGATTGTCAACCATCCTGCCCAGACCTGAGAGCCAAGCTTACTCCGCTGCTGGCTGAGGCTCGTCTAATCTATGGTGCCGTCGGATGAGCGCTAACACTTTCCGACAAGACAAGACCTCGTCTGGGGAGCACTCGCCTGAGCCCACAAGCTCATCCACGATCTGCTCCTCCGCGTCGGAGGTTTCATCGGACACGGAGGGATCCGCGGGCGCGGAGGCATCCCTCGCCTCCTGGATGGGTGGTGGAGCGGTTGCCCCCGTCACGGGTAGAGCCGCCGGAGCACAGGTAGCCGTCATGGGTCTACCTCCTCCCGGGGCTATCCGGACGGTGCTGGTCCTTGGTCGCAGCAGCGGTGCATCCCGAAACTTGGGCGGGGCCGCTGCGACGAAAGATATAGAAGTTGAGCTGCTGGGTCTAACCAGCGGGAGTTCCCGACACACGGGTGGAGCCGCCGACTTACTAGGTCGGGGCAACTGAAAGTGTGCCAACGGCTGCACCCAACTAGCAGGCGAAGCCGAAGAGACACTGTGCAAGGGGACGGAAGTGGCTCCAGCAGCCACCGAGGCAGGCACTGGAGCGGCAACCTTCTTGCTCGAATCCCGACGGTGTCGGACTACGGTGATATACCTCTTCCTCGATGAAGACTTCTTCCTGTACCTCCTCCTCGAGGACTTTGATCTCTTCCTGGTCGGGCTGACGTGGGAGCTTGATCTCCTCCTCTGGAACACTAACACTTCCTCTTCCTCCTGGAGTCCCGTTCACTGTAACTGTCTGACGAGTAGGAGCTGTAGGAAGAGTAGTCGTCGGAGGAAAACGAGGATGCTGATTCGTCCGTTTCGATGACAAGCTTCCTTGCGGTTCTTGGTCTGGAAATTGGGGTCGAGGGCTCCATGAAGTCCGGCAGAAGCGTAGCTGCTGGCGCCGGGGGTGAGTGGATGGCGGGTCGAGAGGCGAACCACCCGTCGAATTCCTCCTACCATCCTCATGGGGGACCTGAAGGGAGTCCTAGGTGCTGTCCACATGATGGAGTCGGGGTCGGACGAGCACGTGGGTCGTCTTTCTTTGTTCCGACCACCGCTGGAACCCGCTGAACCTGAAAAACACTACTGAGGCGTGGGGGTGGGTGCTGATTCGGGCGTCCCCCACACCGGGTCTTCACCTAAGACGGGTCCTGCAGGCACCAGGCAGTCATCCACTAAACACACTTCCGCCAAACTAGCAGACCCCCCACTCGTCTGCGAAGGCCCCTTATCTACAGATTCCCCGACATCAGACTCATGGGGAACGGCAATGGGCCATTTCCCTGAAACGGACTTAGTTCGTCCCCTACTCTGGGTAAGGGAAGGTGAAGGAGAACCCCTCTCTGGTTGGGCTGAGGGCGACGTAAGTGGCGAAACAATGCCCGACTTCTTCGGAGATCTCTTGGATGCCTTCTTTTTCTTCCTAGCGAACAAGGTCCATTGCAGCTCCGGCCAAGACTCGCACTCAGGACACGTGGAGGTCGGGGAACACTTATTCCCCCGACACGAGGAGCACAAGGTATGCGGGTCGACCTCGGGCCTCGAGAGCCATGCTCCGCAAGACTTACCAGCTTGGGGCCCGGGACAGTGACGCTGTGATTCCATGGTGAAAGCGAACACGCAAGCGACACAAGCACACAAGGGAAAGGTGAGGAACACAACGGGAACACGTGGAACACAAGGGAACACGTGAGACAAGGTATGGAGAACACAAAGGAACACGTGGTACACAAGGTGATCGGATGGGATAAGAGAGAGAGCGGTGAGATGTAATCTATGCCGCGACCAGACGCTTACTGACGAGCTAACAAGCGCTGATCCGGGGTTGCTCCAGGGCGAGTATCCTTCCGCCCCGGAGCGCCCCTACAAGCTAGCGGAGAGAGGGGAACTACGCAAAATTCTTGGTCGGTGATAAAGATCCCAGATCCTCCTAAGAAAGTAGTTCGAGGTAAGTACTCCGTGTTGGAACAAAAGAGTTTTCTCACTTGAACAATGTTCAGGAACTTAATCTTCCTGGACACTTGGTTGTCTTTTTTTTTACACTCTTACCATCCGGAACCTATCTAAAGAACTGCTTTTGCCTTTGCTTTGATATGGCATGAAAATGAGACTGCGTTGTCGAAAACTCCTGTGAACACTGCGCAAGTGGTGAATGGGCAACTTGTCGCATGCTGGTCTCATTAGTTGTTATCCAAAAAATGCGCCCAAATGGAGCAAAACTTTTTGCTCGCAGACCAATGCAATGCACATAACCTAATTTAAGTGTGTATGCTCAAAATCAAAGTTATAGTAACACAAGGTACTACTGTAGTTCCCGTTGAGATACTACCGCTAGAGTTATGGGGTCCTTTAACTGGCCAGACAGAGTTACATTGGTTCCTTCTCTCGGGTTACGGTTCATTTTCCCTTTTCCTACTCACTGAATAGTCTGGCATATTCTTCTCTGTCCTCATACACCGGACAACACTGAGATTACCAAACAATTCTTCTTCACCCAAGGGGTTAACTACTGCACTGTAATTGTTCAGTGGCTACTTTCTTCTTGGTAAGGAGCACTTCTAGGACACTCCAAAATCTATCCATTCTTCTCCAGTCTTGGGTAGTGCCATAGCCTATGTACCATGGTCTTATACTATCTTTGGTTAGTTCTCTCGCTTGAATGTACACTCGGGCACACTATTCTACCTTAATTTTCTTCTAATTAATTTATAGTTTATATAGATGTTTATTTCAATGTTACTGTTCTTGAAATATTTTATTTGTCCTTTCCTGACTGGGCTATTTTCTCTGTTGGAGCCTGTGGGCTTATAGCATCCTGCTTTTCCAACTAGGGTTGTAGCTTAGTAAGTAGTAATAATAATTTTCCTGTATTACAATCACAAAATGCCGTTTATTGATCTTTATGCAAGGTACTTTGCATGTACTGTAAATTCTCATAAGGTGTGATTTTCATCGACACCAATATAAAATAAGATGTAAGCAAGAAGTCCTAGCCATCCATTTGACTTCTCTTGAATATCAGAAATTTAGTCTAGCATTATTTACAGTGGTACAAAACTCCTAAACTTAACATAGTGCCTTCCTAACCATCACTGAATAACTGTTTTTCCTTATTTGTATGATGTCCTTTTTAAGAAATAATTCTTAAAGCAGAATCATAATACAATTATTCACAGTACAGAAGTTGCTTTATTGGAATAATCAACTTGACAGCTTGTACATTATATTGAAATGGTGAAAACCACAAGTCTTGTAAATGTAGAAACCATGAACTTTCTTCAACTGTACTTTACTTTTCTTGTGAAACTGATAATTTTTATATAGATATTAAACATTTACTATCTATCTATCTATATACCAAAGGCACTTCCCCCAATTTTGGGGGGTAGCCGACATCAACAAGAAACAAACAAAAAAGGGGACCTCTACTCTCTACGTTCCTCCAGCCTAACCAGGGACTCAGCCGAGTTCAGCTGGTACTGCTAGGGTGCCACAGCCCAAACTCCCACATTTCCACCACAGATGAAGCTTCATACTGCTGAATCCCCTACTGCTGCCACCTCCGCGGTCATCTAAGGCACCGGAGGAAGCAGCAGGGCCTACCGGAACTGCGTCACAATCGCTCGCCATTCATTCCTATTTCTAGCACGCTCTCTTGCCTCTCTCACATCTATCCTCCTATCACCCAGAGCTTTCTTCACACCATTCATCCACCCAAACCTTGGCCTTCCTCTTGTACTTCTCCCATCAACTCTTGCATTCATCACCTTCTTTAGCAGACAGCCATTTTCCATTCTCTCAACATGGCCAAACCACCTCAACACATTCATATCCACTCTAGCCGCTAACTCATTTCTTACACCCGTTCTCACCCTCACCACTTCGTTCCTAACCCTATCTACTCGAGATACACCAGCCATACTCCTCAAACACTTCATCTCAAACACATTCAATTTCTGTCTCTCCATCACTTTCATTCCCCACAACTCCGATCCATACATCACAGTTGGTACAATCACTTTCTCATATAGAACTTTCTTTACATTCATGCCCAAACCCTCTATTTTTTACTACTCCCTTAACTGCCCCCAACACTTTGCAACCTTCATTCACTCTCTGACGTACATCTGCTTCCACTCCACCATTTGCTGCAACAACAGACCCCAAGTACTTAAACTGATCCACCTCCTCAAGTAACTCTCCATTCAACATGACATTCAACCTTGCACCACCTTCCCTTCTCGTACATCTCATAACCTTACTCTTACCCACATTAACTCTCAACTTCCTTCTCACACACACCCTTCCAAATTCTGTCACTAGTCGGTCAAGCTTCTCTTCTGTGTCTGCTACCAGTACAGTATCATCCGCAAACAACAACTGATTTACCTCCCATTCATGATCATTCTCGCCTACCAGTTTTAATCTTCGTCCAAGCACTCGAGCATTCACCTCTCTCACCACTCCATCAACATACAAGTTAAACAACCACGGCGACATCACACATCCCTGTCTCAGCCCCACTCTCACCGGAAACCAATCGCTCACTTCATTTCCTATTCTAACACATGCTTTACTACCTTTGTATAAACTTTTCACTGCTTGCAACAACCTTCCACCAACTCCATATAACCTCATCACATTCCACATTGCTTCCCTATCAACTCTATCATATGCTTTCTCCAGATCCATAAACCCAACATACACCTCCTTACCTTTTGCTAAATATTTCTCGCATATCTGCCTAACTGTAAAAATCTGATTCATACAACCCCTACCTCTTCTAAAACCACCCTGTACTTCCAAGATTGCATTCTCTGTTTTATCCTTAGTCCTATTAATCAGTACTCTACCATACACTTTTCCAACTACACTCAACAAACTAATACCTCTTGAATTACAACACTCATGCACATCTCCCTTACCCTTATATAGTGGTACAAAACATGCACAAACCCAATCTACTGGTACCATTGACAACACAAAACACATATTAAACAATCTCACCAACCATTCAAGTACAGTTACACCCCCTTCCTTCAACATCTCAGCTTTCACACCGTCCATACCAGATGCTTTTCCTACTCTCGTTTCATCTAGTGCTCTCCTCACTTCATCTATTGTAATATCTCTCTCATTCTCATCTCCCATCACTGGCACCTCAACACCTGGAACAGCAATTATATCTGCCTCCCTATTATCCTCAACATTCAGCAAACTTTCAAAATATTCTGCCCACCTTTTCCTTGCCTCCTCTCCTTTTAACAACCGTCCATTTCCATCTTTCACTGTCTCTTCAATTCTTGCGCCGGTCTTCCTTACTCTCTTCACTTCTTTCCAAAACTTCTTATTCTCTTCATATGACTGACCCAGTCCCTGACCCCACCTCAGGTCAGCTGCCCTCTATGCCTCACGTACCTTGCGCTTTACTTCCACATTTTTCTGCAGCCATTCTTCAAAAGCCCTCTTTTTTTTTTTCTCTTCCACTTTTACCTTCACTCCACCATTCACTGCCCTTCCTCATGCTGCCTCCAACAACCTTCTTGCCACATACATCACTTGCAATCCCAACAAAATTTTCTTTTGCTAACTTCCACTCCTCCTCTAAATTACCAGTTTCTCTTACTCTCACCTCGTCATATGCCATTTTCAACCTTTCCTGATATTTACTTTTTAATATCAAATATTTTTTTCTTCACAAATTTTCACTAGAATCTGGGAACAATCACTTTTTATATACAAATCTTTTACTTTGAAAAATAAAATTCTGAATTATTGTACAAATTACCAGAGATCAATTCAACGATAATAATTAGCAGTAGTGCTTATGCTGGAATCTTTATGCGTTCGTAATAATAGCCAGCTTCTATTTTACTGAATTTTTTTTTTTTCCATTTCATATCAAAGGAGTACCATTAGTAGAGAGAAGTGCTTGCAACCTACTTTTAGCTCTCCTATAACTAGCAATCTCACTGGTACAAGTATTGATATTTTCTCTTTGGCTTATGGTGTTTAACTGACAATGCCAGGTTGATTTTCTTGCTACTACAGTACTTTAGTTTTTATTGTTCCTTTTAGACTGCCTATATAAGTTCATTCAACGTGGTCTTTGTTTGCACGAGACAGGATTCTTATTTTACAGTTTCATGTGTCCAGAGAAATTAAATTTGCTCGTGTTTGAAAGCTCATCAGACTGCACACAAGCATGTTGTTCTAGTATTCATTGTTGTGGTAAATTGGTTAAAAGGGCATTGTTGGTAAATGAGACAGTTCTGTAAATAGTTAATTAATCTTTCTGATTCTTACCAAGCAAGTTTTTCTTCCTATAGAAAACTTGGGTGTATTCTGTCAATTGGTTAGAGTTCCATGTTAATTACAAGAACTGGTGACCATGATTTCTTTACTTTTATGTATTGCACAAGTTTGGTTTCTTTAATTCTTTGAACTATGTCGTTGAGTAATTTCTAGTGTTTTACCTGTAAAAAAAAAAAAGGAGGGGGGGAAATTTTTAGTAACACGAGTCCTTTACTTTTAGGATTTAAGTCCCTTGGATGTAAAATGTTATACCTGTGATGCCATACATGACTGCTACTTATTAAACTATTGCTCATTCTCTTTCAGTACAGACTAAGATTATTATCAGGGTGGAATGAATGATGCAGGAATTACAAATATTGCACAGGATACATTACATCAGGAAATGGATGCGTAAGGAATAAAACCTATGGCTACCTTTGGAGAGGACTGAAATTCTTCTGCAAGTAATAGCTATTAACCTTTTTGAGAATTCAATGACATACTTTGTGTCATCCATTCATGTAGCTTTATAGAAAATTTATTCAGCATTCTAATGCAAATTTCCAATAGGTTAGGAAGACTGACCCATGCTTAATGGAAGTCAACATAACAGTAATATTAGAGCTTATCCAAACAACAATTGTTACCTTATTGATGAGCGAGGATGGTTGAAAGGATTTTGCTGCAGCCATGTTGATCATTATAACCAGGTACTTCATCCTCTGTTTATTCATGAACTCCTACTCTTCTCCAATAATATCCCCAGATGTTAACAAAAGGTAAGGAAGTGGGACTAGATTCTACAGAAACTGTTCCTGTGAGGAAGTCTTGATCAGCCAATCATCAAGATGCCTCAACAGACTTATCCCAAGCGAGTGGACCTAAGCTGTTAAACATATTCTATGTGAGAAGGCTCAAGCTGTACTCGGGTTTAACTCTGGAAATAAAACCCGAGGGGTGGAGTTCAGTCCAAACTACCAGGTAGTCAATAGGTGCACTACCCTTTTTAGGGCAGACACACCCTGCTTCCAGGAGTGCTGAACAGGTATCTGTAAGTATGCTATCTTTAAATCTACTGAAATAATGAGGCAACTCCTCTCAATCACCCAGATAGCCTCTTCCTCAGGGAGTTAGTGTCAATGACCTTCGACACCAGGATGCCATTAAACTTCAAATCAAGAAGTTTACAAGGTTTAGTGCATACTTTTTCAGTATTGTATCTACTTTTACTGACAAGGATAGTACTTTCTATGATCTGGGGAAATTGATTGTGAAATGGAGGGTCCAGAATCCTGAAGGCAAGGTTCGATCATATACTGCAAGTCTGAGTCTTTGTGTCTAGAGAAGCGTCACGCTCTTCCAGACACTAAGCACAAAACCCCTTTGGATGAGGGAGGCGACTTATTTGTAAGCGTTATTAAACAGAACAGAGGGCCAGGGAATGGACAGATTTGTCTGGCACCTCCAGTTGACTAAATGGCAGGAATTAGAGTGCCAAGGGTAGCATATGCATATAGTAAATTGCATTGAAGAGGAAAAATTATATTGCACAAGCCTAGGACTACTATATAACCATATTCTCTTTCTCCAGGATGTGGACAGCCACAGTCCGAACCATCGCCTCCATGCCATTGGAAAATCAAGAAATCTAAGGCAGTTCTGTTGTCACTGAAGGGGGTTGGTGCAAATGCTTAGTCCTTCTCTTAACAATGTGAAACCTTTGGTAGGTTTCCAGCAGTTGACAAACTATGCCTATGCTCAGGACAATGACCCAGCAGGCATCTGTCAATAAGGGGTCTGTTTATCACTCCCAAAGGAGAATTTTATCTGCTAGAAGCTTCGTAAGAGTTCAACTAAGATTGGTTATAAAAAGGAGTGACGATGAAGAAGGGCGAGCACGTTTCCCCTTTCCACACATCATTAACTTCTTATTCAACAACCGTGGCAGGTTCCCTCTGAAACACTACACGGGGTCATAAGTGAAAGACCCCAATAAGTTACAATAGAAAGCAAAGCACTTGAAAAGTGGGCACCAGGAATGGAATAGCCAGCATGGCTCAGACACTATTTGGGTGAAGCAATCATTAGTAGCAGAACAAGCAAACAGCATACACTTGGCACACCAGTAGGACAAAGAGTGAACAACACCTGCAAGCATGATTTCTGTACTACTCTCATGAACTATAGATAAGATGGGAAAGAGTTTAGCAAAAGCTTGGATTTGTAATGGTTGGAGGAAGTTTTGAAGAGTTCCCACAAGGTTTGGGCGAGAACTCATCTTAGGTGTGTTCCTCTTCATCTGAAACCAATGGTGAAGCAACATCAGTACTAATAGCCAGGCGTACTAAAATTATGGGCAGAGGAAAGTGATTCTAATCTTATTTTGGAAAATTGAATAGCAGTTTCCTACTGGCTCTGGGTAGCCCAAAAGACGTAAGGTTAATTTCGTCGAATAAGCTTGGAAGATACTGTTTCACTGGTTCTAGAGGGGAAATGAAAAACACTTTCTAATTATTTCTTCTTCAACGTAACTATTAATTACAAAACTGGACCTCTAAATAATTGAAATGTCAGAACAATTAAATATTTTCTAATTTAATTTATGGGAAAACGTACGAGTTTACAATATAATCTGTTGTATTAATTCCTTTTGCAATACTCTTGATACGTATATAAAAATATATTCCTACAAGCACTAAATATTATAACCCAATAGTGTAAGCACGCCCATTTGGGTTATGAACGGAACCAACTATAGGAGAAGTGACACACCACTCGTACCAAACATTTTTCTTCGTTGTACATCTCCAAAAGTGAACTTCAACCAATTCACCAGCACGAACAGGAAACGGGTCCTAGAAAAAAAAATTCAGTTTAAACATCATTACCTTGTAATCATTTCATTTATATATTAAAACTATTCTGTTAAGTTTTAAACTTGTTCAACTAACATTCAGTTCTTGTATGTTTTCTTAGGGTGAATTATTTCGACAAGTGATTAAATTTGTCCAACTAATATTCAGTTCTTGGGGTGAATGTAGAAATTCATTAGGTACATATTATGTAGGACTAGTAATCAAGACAATCAACAAAAATTTCTAGTTTTGTCAATTATCTAAAATAAAGTACTAAGAATGACATTTAGTTTTTAAATTATTGCACAATTAATTTAAGCCACAATTTAGTTTTAAAGTACTAAGTTTATATTAATTAAAACATTGCAGGCAATAAAGTTTCATCCATGGAGATTCCATTGCAAGAGACTATAGGCCATCAAGAATTTCAAGTGCCCGTCAAATTGAGAATGAAGGGTCCATTAAAAGTCCTTTACGAACATCAAAACATTGTAAGACAACTACTTCAAGACTAATACCTGTAAAGGATGGTGAATCCATTGCAAATCTGTAAGCCATCTATACACAGAAAATTTGTCTATTTACCGGTCACTCATCTTGGCATGATCTAATATTCTTTACAAGCAGAATGTTTCAAATGTACAATATAACAATATGTGAGAATGTAATTTCTCATTGATTTGTCTATTTGTTTCAGTTGTGCACTGTTTGGAAGTTTGGTCAATTAATGTTATTAAAACATCTGAAGTACTCTACTCTATAAATCAGTTTAGTCAATCAAACACATAACTGAAGTAAACTTTAAAGTTCTTTACTTTCAACATAACAGTTGCAGATGGAGGGTATTTAGAGATCTGAAGTAGTCGTTGAATAAAAAAAATCCTGCAGCAAGCCCAGATAAGTTGAAGCTTCTTAGAGCATGTCAAGCCATATTTCCAAGCTAATCAAGGTATGCTCAGTGCAATTGATGATGATATACCATTTATTGTTGAAAGATAAATTCCTTAACCAAGAATGGTAAGCCCATTAACATGATGTAGCTGAAGCCCTATACAATTGGTGTTAGAGACTGGTCAACATTTTAAATTTGCTACCTCATGTTTTGATCGCATGAACAGAAGAAAAATAACGAATGAGAAAAATTTCGATGGAGGTGACAAGTTTTCGTTTTGACATCTTTTTAAAAGCCTGGCTATAGCTCTATGTCGATGTACTATCTTGGTAACTTTGACATATTACGTACACCACGCAACATGAAAATGATAAACTCTGACTCCTGTACCCTGGGCCACGCACATGACACACTGCAGTATCTTTCCCTTTTCAATGGAAGATCCAAGTCTCCATAAATAAGGGTGCTATTACTTTATTACTACTAGAAGCTACAAACCTATGGAAAGCAGGATGCTATAAGTGCAAGGGCTCCAATAGGAAAATATATTCCAGTGAGAAAAGGAAACTAGGAAATACAGTCATGCCACTCTTCACGAAAGACTCAGCTGACAAAATTTTCAAGCTGCGAGACTTGATGCGAATATTTTTATGACTCGCTTAACGAAAAATGTTTCATTTTAAGAAAAGAGATTTGCCAGCCAGGCCGAGAGTAAAATAAGTCACCCATCAAAAATATGAAGAAAATGGATTGTTTGCACAAGGGAAAATGTAGCTGTAGTCTGTAATAGGGGTTACTATAATAGTACAGTACATATGGCACTGTATATTTTGCACAGTATATGTACAGTATTGTATTATCTTTCATTTATTATTACATTACATTAATTTATAGGTATTAACAGTTAGTTTAGGTATATTAAATGGTTCAAATGTATTTGGCTGTACAGTATTTCATTGTGGTTATACTGTATTGGATCCTTTTCTCTGGTTACGGTTCTTTCCCTACGCCTACACAGACACCGAATAGTCTGGCCTATTCTTTACAGATTCTCCTACAACACTGAGATTACCAAACAATTCTTCTTCACCCAAGGGGTTAACTATGGCAATGTAATTGTTCAGTGGCTACTTTCCTCTTGGTAAGGATAGAAGAGAGACTTTAGCTATGGTGAGCAGCTATTCTAGGAGGACGACACTCCAAAAATCAAACCATTGTTCTGTAGTCTTGGGTAGTGCTATAGCCTCTGTACCATGGTCTTCCACTGTCTTGGGTTAGAGTTCTCTTGCTTGAGGGTACACTCGGGCACACTGTTCTATCTAGTTTCTTTTCCTCTTGTTTTGTTGAAGTTTTTATTGTTTATATAGGAAATATAGTATTTTCATTTTAAAATAAATTTTTAAATATACTTACCTGGTAGTTACATATATATAGCTTAATCCCGCCAATTCGTCGCCCACACGGCAGAAATTCAAAATTCACGGCAATCGCCGACAGATGGTCAGGTGATCATACCTGGAACTATTCCCATTAGTCCTCAGAAATTCCATGCCCCTGTTTTCAGAGGGGAGGAGGGAGGGACCTTTTACATATGTAACTACCAGGTAAGTATATTTAAAAATTTATTTTAAAATGAAAATACCATTTTTAAATATGTAACTTCCCTGGTAGTTACATATATATAGCTGATTGACACCATTGGTGGTGGGTAAAATACCGCAACACTATCGGGAATTCGTAGAATTATTAATCGCTACAAATTAGCAGTATTAATAATCTGGTTCCCACCTGATAAGGAAGCTGGCTTTATAGTTTTCTAGCCTCATTTGCCTGCATTCCTTGAGAGACCCAGCGATTCACCCAGGGGGCTGTAAAAAGTCTGTGGGGCTGTCACACAGTCCTCGACCTTAACGTGACTAGACCACCACCCATGCTATCTTGGCATACCTGATAGGGAGCTGGCTTCATAGTTTTCCTGCATTCCTTGAGAGACCCAGCGATCCACCCAGGGGGGCTGTAGAAAGTCTCTGTGGAGCTGTCACACGGTCCTTGACCTTAACATGACTAGACCACCAACCTTGCTATCCTGGCATAGCCATGGACAATGATCTGACCACCTGACCCATTAACACACTAAAAACACATTCCATAAAACCTAACTTAGACTTGCATCTCAGGCTGTGGAAGGTTGCAGCAACCTTCACAGAAGACCTATGAGAACAAGTTCAAGAAAAGGTAAGGGTATAAGCAAGGTTATAGGTTAGAGGCAGTAGTACCTTCTCCAAGTACGGCGGAGGCAACGTACGGACCCAGGGAACAACAATCCTCATATTGGGTCTGTACCTATTTAGGTAACAATCTACGAAGATTGATTTGCTTCGTCAGAATGTCGCTTCCAAAATCACTTTTATAGGCTTGTTGTGTCTAGAGCTATTGAAGTTGCCACAGCTTTTTACTTCGTGTGCTTTGACTTTGAGGCATGGGAAGCTTTTCTCGTCACAACTCTGGTGAGCTTCAATTATTAAATCCTTGATAAAGAACACCAGTGCATTCTTTGACAAGGGTAGCGAAGGCTTTTTCACCGAGCACCAGAGGTTATCTGCCTGTCCTCTCAGGTTTCTGGTCCTCTGCAGATAAAATTTTTTAGGGCTCTTACTGGACAAAGGCCTTTCTCCTTTTCCCGTCCTACTAAGTGAGATAACCCTGGAATGGTAAAAGATCTGGGCCATGGTTGCAAAGGATTCTCGTTCTTGGTGAGAAAATCTTGTCGTAGAGAGCAGACTGCATTCTCTCCATTGAAGCCCATCTTTTTGTTAATGGCTTGCAATTCTTCTAATTTCTTGGCTGTTGCCAACGCAACCAGGAATAGGCTCTTCTTAGTAAGATCTTTCCATGAAGCCTTGTCAAGAGGTTCAAACCTTCTCGAGGTTAAAAACATCGGGACTACATCCAAATTCCAAGATGGGGTTGGGTTGTCCTTCCTCTTAGCGATCTCAAAGGATCTTATAAGGTCCGAGAGATCCTTGTCTCCTGACAAGTCAATATGTCTGTGACGGAAGACGGAGGCTAGCATGCTGCGGTATCCCTTGATGGTTGATACTGCTAGTTTCTTTTGTATTCTTGAATGTAGCAGAAAATCTGCCAATTGAGTAGTAAGAGAGGTATTGGAAGAGGAAATGTTACTAACTGCACCATTCTTTGAACACATCCCAATTAGATTGGTACATCTTGATTGTGGACGTTCTCCTCGCTCCCGCGATTGCTCTTGCAGCTTTCCTCGAAAAGCCCTTCGCTCTCGCCAGTTTTTCAGATAGTCGAAAGGCAGTTAGATGAGAGCGTGGAGATTTGATGGTCTCTCTCAATATGTGACTGTCTGAGTAGATTGTTCCGACAAGGTAACGATCTGGGGGTGTCTACTAGCCACTCCAACACTTTTGTGATCCAGGGTCTCATGGGCCAAAACGGAGTTATCATGGTCATGCGGGCGTTGTTCGATTCCCTGAACTTCTTCATGACTCTGTCTAGGATCCTGAATGGGGGGAAAGGCGTACGTGTCTAGTCCTTCCCACTCCATGAAGAAGGCGTCCACTGCCACTGCTTCCTGCTCCGAGACTGGAAAGCAGTAAACAGGTAGCCTCTTGTTCTCTGCGTCGCAAAGAGGTCTATTGACGGTTCTCCCCACAGATTCCAAAGCCTGCTGCACACCTCGTGAAGTAGGGTCTGACTTTCTTCTTTTTCTCTATGAAACGTGTTATCAGAGATATATTGTTCGCTTTTGCCCAGAGCAGGAGATCTTGCTGCCTCATAAAGGGAATCCAAACGAGTGCCTCCCTGTTTTCTGATGTAGGCCAACGCTGTGGTGTTGTCTGCGTTGACCTGCACTAACTTGTTTTGGACCTCCTCCTGGAAGTGTATCAGTGCTAGGAGAATGGCCACCAGTTCCTTCACGTTTATGTGCCATTTCTTCTGATGGTCTTCCCATAGACCCGAGATCTCACCCTTCCTCAGTGTTGTATCCCACTCCACGTCTGATGCGTCTGAATACAACACTAGGTCGGGGTCCTTCTGATGAAGTTCGAAGCCTTCTAGTAACTTGTTGGGGTCGTCCCACCAACTCCCCTGATTCCTGATTCCCAGAAGGATCAGAATCCATGTCTCTAAGTCTTGGTCTCTTGTCCAATAACTAGACAGATGGAACTTTAGTGGACGTGGATGTAGTCACTTGTAGATCCTCCAGACACTTTCCTACAACCTGGCTCTGATTAGCCAGTCGTCCAGGTACATCAAAATTCGTACCCCTTCCAGATGTAACCAGAGCCACGTTCGATACCCCTCGTGTAAAAACGTAAGGGCCCGTGCTTAGTCCAAAACAAAAGTGCTCTGAACTGAAAAGTTGTAGCGTGATGTAAAAATTTCAGATATTTCCTGTAGGTTGGGTGAATTGAGACAAGAAAAACCACGTCCTGCAGGTCTATTGACACCATCCAGTCACCTAGTCTGGTGTCTGCTAGGACTGACGCAGATATTTCCATAGCAAACTTGACTTTGCTCACGCACTTGCGTCCAGAACGGGTCTTCAATCCCCAGAGTTCTAGGGTACCAGAAAGTCTGTTGTAAAATCCCTCAGATGAGGGGTCCTCTACCACTTCTATTGCTGTTTTTGACAGCATCTGGTTAACCTGCTCTTGAAGAGCTGCTGCCAGTAGTGGGATACCTGTGACTGGAGGTTGAGTTCACTTTTTGGGTTTCGGTTGCTGTTTGGGGTTACGAGGTTGCCCTCCAGCAGCCATTCTCTGTCCTCTTCTAGAAAGGCTCTCCCACGAAAGGGCTGACGCGTGGGAGGAGCTTCCTTCTCCTTCCTGGCTAAAAAGTTAGCTGGAAGAACTTTTCCTCGCAGTCCTTGTAATCAGATCTTGCGTTGCTTGTGCGCAAGAGCTGCTAATAAGTCCTTTACTAGCTCTAAAGGGAAGAGGTATTTGGTCAAGGGAGCATACAAGAGCTCTGCTCTCTGAGCATGAGTCAATCCTGACGACAGGAAAGAAACAGCATAGCTCCTACTTAAAAATACCTGCTGTGAAAAAGGCCTTTGAGTTCGACCAACCCGTCCCTCATGGCTTTATCGAGACAGGCAATAAGGTGCATCTGCGTTTCGTTCTTATCGTCTGGGATATCTGCGAGGACTCCTAGAGTCCAGTCCATCAAGCTGAAGACCTCGATTGTTCTGAAGATGCCTTTCAGCAAGTGATCCATCTCCGACGTGGACATCACCTTAGCCTAAGTCATGGCTGATCTACGCGAGGCATCGAGTTTGGAGAAGTCTCCCTGGGAGGAGGCAGGGATTTCCAAACCGAGAACCTCCCGTCTCGTACCACACACTAGATCTAGAAGCCAATCTCGTAGGGGGGAAGGAAAAGGGTGTCCTTCCTTGTTCCTTTCTCTTGAGAATCCAATCGTTCAGTCAAAAAAAGCCCTCTAGACAGATCTGGCTAACACTGTTTCCTTGAAAGAGGAAGATTTCTGGGGTCTACCCTTCAAAACTTGCGAGGGCAGGCTCTGAGGTACAGCCTGCTGAAAGTCCTCCGGATATAAGTCCACCAGAACTGCAAGTAATCTTTGAAGATCTTCTGCACGAAGAGTTTCCTGCGTTTCCTCCTCTAAAGGGTTAGCGATCTCCGATGTAGAACGAGTGGGAGAAACACGCCTCGTCTTGCCTGCTTGCGTCCCGCATGCTGTGAGGGAGCGTCATGCATGCGTCCAGCCTGCTGCGAGGAAGCGTTATGCTTGCGTGCGTCCTGCATGCTGCGAGGGAGTGTCATGCATGTTCATGCATGTGTCCAGCATGCTGCAAGGGAGCGTCATGCTTGCATGCGACCTGCATGCATCCAGCATGCTGCGAGGGAGGGTCATGCTTGCGTGCGTCCATCAGCATAACGTCAACAGGACATAATGGACCGTTGAAGCTCTGACAGGCATGCTGCTTGCGGTGCGTCCGGCATGCTGCGAGGGAGTGTCAAGTATGCGTCCAGCATGCTGCGGGGAAGCGTCAAGATCCTTGCCACCTCCTGTAAAGCGTCCAGATCGCTGCGAGGGAGCGTCCATGAGCGCTGCAGCTCGCGTGCGTCCTTGCCGCGAGTCCGCGCTCGGAACTATGACGTTCGCGATCTTGACGCGGGGAAGCGTCCTGCTCGAGTGCGTCCAGCATGCTGTGAGGCAGCGTCAAGATCCTTGCCGCCTCCCGTAACGCGTCCAGATCACTGCGAGGGAGCGTCCATGAGCGCTGCAACTCACGTGCGTCCTTGCCACGAGTCCGCGCTTCGAACTATTACGATCGCGATCTCGACGCTCAGTTCCATGACGAGCAACTCTCTGCTTGTCAAGCAGTTAGGGAAAAGCGTAAGACCCCAGCCTCGTCTGGGAGCTGCGTCATCCAACGGCGAGGATAACACTTTTACCTCGCCTTTCCCATGGCGAGGGCGAGCGTCCTGGGAAGCGTCAACAGGTACGCTTGAGGGGACGACTGCTCGGGGGCTAACACCTCTTGCCTCCCTTTGCCTGTTGACATTCCTTTTCCCTGGGGTTGGGGAGCACGGAAGAGGTCCAGGGCTAGGAGAACGACAGGTCCGAGCAGCCGTACCCTCCACTGCACTGCGTCATGCTTGCGTGCCACTGAACACTAGCACTTTTAACTATTTCACATCAGACCATAATTAGACCTGCCCGTTGCAAGAGATTATACTCTTTCGCCAAGGGCTAGAATGAAAATTCAATAGGCTATACGATTAATATTAGTATTCTCAATATCGAAATATTAAATAACGATACAAAGTATTGTGAAACTGTAACGATCGACAAGAGTACTACGTAGCGTAAATTGACTGTACGCTAGTGAAATATGACAAATTCGAAGATAATTTGTATTTTTCCTAACCATACAAACCTTAGCTATTTACGAAGGGTTTACTTTTAGCGCAGCTGAAATGACGAGCCAATAGTTTTTAACGAGGGTTAATTACCCCCGCGCTAGTTAGCGGGGGGTGGGGAAGGGTAGCTTGCTACCCCTCCCCCCTCCACACACCGGTGACTTGCTTCACTTCACTTAGAGGTAGGACTTGACTTGGGGGTCAGGGATGGCGGGCACATATGTGTAAATAGCTAAGGTTTGTATGGTTAGGAAAAATACAAATTATCTTCGAATTTGTCATTTGTTCCGTAACCGAAATACAAACCACGCTATTTACAAAGGGTGACTTACCCCTTAGGAAGGGTGGAAAGTCCCCAGCCTTACTGACTTCGGCTTGCCCGGGGGCTCGATCCCTTAGTGAGCAGCACTAGAGAGAGGGAGCCCCTGTACCTCACAGGTTCCTAGCATCGCTAGGAACGAGTGGCCTACATAAGTAGTGTGAGGAGGAGAGTGTGACTCGTCCTATGAAGTTGACCTTGAGACCTTCAGATAGGAATTCTAGGATAGGACGTTCCCCATACCACCTCGTCAGGGTATGGGAGACGCAACAGTATTAAGCTTAATACTAGGAGCACAAAGAAGCATGGGTTACCTGCAGAGGTCGAGGTCAGCTATGCGAGGACCAGGATGCTGCTTCCCCAAGAGAGGGGAGAATGAAGAAAGAAGTAAGGGTCAGACATACTCTTTCATTCACACAGACTAAGACCGGGTAACAACGCCCTCAACCTACTGCTACTTGTCCAAAAAGGAGCCTGAGGTTAGACCAGCTGTTGTGCAGCCACCACAGGGCCGATAGAGAACGTATCGAGGCTCCTGTGGGTCACGTCTTGCAGGTAGTGGGCTGTGAAGGTCGTTTGACGCTTCCAGACCCCCGCTTGAAGTACCTGCGTCACAGAGAAGTTTCTCTTGAAGGCCAGGGATGTAGCAATACCCCTGACATCGTGGGCCCGAGGGCGACGTGACGGAGGAGGGTCAGGATTCAGGGCATGGTGGATAACCCTTCGAATCCAAGCAGAGATGGTGTTCCTTGTGACCCTCCTCTTTGTCCTGCCTGTGCTCACAAACAAAGCTCGCACATGAGGACGGACTGCAGCCGTTCTCTTCAAGTAGTACCTCAGACACCTCACTGGGCATAGTAGCAGCTGGTCTGGGTCGTTTGTTACAGAACGGAGACTCGCGATCCTGAAAGAGTCGAACCGAGGATCCGGCACTCCAGGATTCTGAGTCTTGGCCACAAACTCAGGGACGAACCTGAACGTTACCTCCCCCCATCCCCTTGAATGGGCGATGTCGTACGAGAGACCATGAAGTTCACTAACTCGCTTGGCCGAGGCCAAGGCGAGTAGGAAAGCCGTCTTCCAAGACAGGTGGCGATCGGAGGCCTGGCGTAATGGCTCGAAGGGAGGTCTCTTGAGAGACCTGAGAACTCGAACCACGTTCCAAGGAGGGGGTCTCACTTCCGACTGGGGGCAGGTAAGCTCATAGCTACGTATGAGTAAAGAGAGTTCTAGCGATGAAGAAATATCCACGCCCTTCAATCTGAAGGCCAAGCTTAAGGCTGAGCGATAGCCTTTCACTGCCGAGACAGAAAGGCGCATTTCTTCTCGCAGATACACAAGGAAGTCCGCTATTGCTGGAATAGTGGCATCGAGTGGAGAGATACCCCTTCCACGACACCAACCACAAAAGACTCTCCACTTCGCTTGGTAGACTCCCTCAGAGGACCTTCGCAGGTGCCGAGACATTCTCTCCGCAACCTGTTGCGAAAAGCCTCTCTCCGCGAGGAGACGCTGGATAGTCTCCAGGCGTGAAGCCGAAGCGAGGCTACGGCCCTGTGAGGGACACCGGAGTGGGGTTGTCTGAGAAGCTCGTGTCGTGGAGGAAGCTCCCTTGGGAGTTCCGTCAGGAGTTGCAGAAGGTCCGGAAACCATTCCGCGTGATGCCATAGCGGAGCTACTAGAGTCATGGAACAGTTGACCGATAGTCTGGTCCTGTTGAGCACCCTTCTCATCAGACAGAATGGTGGGAAGGCGTACACGTCGATGTTGTCCCACCGTTGCTGGAAAGCATCTTGCCAGAGTGCCTTGGGGTCCGGGACTGGTGAGCAGTACAGGGGCAGCTTGAAGTTCAAGGCTGTCGCGAACAAGTCCACCGTCGGGGAACCCCACAAAGTCAGGACTTTGTTGGCTATCTGAGGATCCAAAGACCACTCGGTACTCACTATCTGCGAAGCCCTGCTCAGACTGTCGGCGAGCACATTCCTCTTGCCAGGAATGAAGCGAGCTGATAGTGTTATCGAGTGGGTTTCGGTCCACCTCAGAGTCTCTACTGCAAGATGGGATAGCTGTTGCGAAAAAGTGCCTCCCTGCTTGTTGATATAAGCCACTACCGTGGTGTTGTCGCTCATCACCACCACGGAGTGACCCGCCAGGAACCGTTGGAACTGTTGAAGGGCCAGAAAGACGGCCTTCAATTCTAGCAGGTTGATGTGTAGGCACTTTTCTGATTCTGACCAAAGGCCTGAGGCCCTCTGGTTCAGAACGTGCGCCCCCCACCCTTCTTTTGACGCGTCCGAAAACAGAGTCAATTCCGGGGGAAGGACGAGAAGACTCACTCCCTTTCGCAGGTTCTCGTTGGCCAGCCACCACCGCAAGTCCGTCTGTTCCAGAGACCCCATTGGGATCAGAGTGTCCGGGGAATCGGATCCTTGATTCCACCGGGACTTGAGCCGCCATTGAAGGGATCTCATCCTGAGGCGGCTGTTTGGAACCAGACGGGCCAGGGAGGATAGGTGGCCCAAGAGACGCAACCACGATTGGGCGGGGAGTTCTTTTCGCCTGAGGAAAGGTTCCGCCACCCTCCTCAGCCTTGCTATCCGGTCGTCTGATGGAAAGGCTTTGTGGAGATTGGTGTCTATTAGCATGCCTAGATAAACCAGTCGTTGGGACGGCTGCAGAGAGGACTTCTCGAGGTTTACCACGATCCCCAGATCCTGGCAAAGATCTAGAAGCCTGTCTCGGTGTCGAAGAAGGGTCGACTCCGAGTCTGCTAGGATCAGCCAATCGTCTAGGTAACGAAGGAGACGAATGCCGTTCCTGTGCGCCCAAGTCGAAATCAGGGTGAACACTCTAGTGAACGCCTGAGGAGCTGTGGAGAGACCGAAACACAGCACCTTGAACTGGTAGATCTTGTTGTCTAGGCAGAATCTCAGGTACTTCCTGGAAGACGGATGGATTGGGATCTGGAAGTACGCATCCTTTAGATCCAGTGTACACATGAAGTCTTGTGGTCTCACCGCAAGTCTGACTGTGTCTGCTGTCTCCATGCTGAACCGGGTTTGTTTGACAAACCTGTTCAGAGCCGAGAGATCGATGACGGGTCTCCAGTCTCCAGTAGCCTTCTTTACAAGAAAGAGTCGACTGAAGAAGCCTGGAGAGCCGTCCACGACCTCCTGGAGAGCACCCTTCTCGAACATGGTCTTGACTTCGGCCTGAAGGGCCAGCCCCTTTGCCGATCCCATGGCATAGGAGCTCAACGACACTGGATTCGCTGTCAGGGGAGGTTGAGATGACGTGAACGGGACGCGATAACCTTGGCCGATCACCGAGATTGTCCAAGCATCGGCCCCGAGATGTTGCCACCTGCGGACGCAACGCTGAAGGCATCCCCCCACAGGTGGACACGCAGGGGGACTGCCACCCCTAGGGCTTGCGGCCGCGGCCGCCACCCCTAGAAGTCTTGCCTCCCCTGGAGGACTTACCACCCCTCTTGACCTTGGCTGGAAAGGGCTGGGGCTTAGACACCACTTTCTTAGCTGCCGGTGCCTGTTTTGGAGCCTTACGAGGCTGTTGCTGCTGTTGTGGCGGGGCTGGAGGCTTATAGGGCCGAGTTGTAAGGGCCCTGTGGAGGAGGGAGTCCGTGCTGGATTTCCTCCACCTCTCAGCCGTTCGCTCCAAGTCTTGAGGCTCAAACAGGCTCTCCCCCAGGAGGGAGGCATGTCGGAGCCTACACACATCTACGGCGGGGACCTTCGGATGGAATCTCTCGGACACAGCATCGCGACGCTTCAACACCGAGTTGGCCCACAGGGTGGTAACCTGGTGCGCCAAGAACTCGATGGAGCGGGTGCCCGAGAGCAAGAAGGTCTCTAGGGCCTTCCTATTGGTCTCCTTGGACAAGTCCTCAGATCGCAATAGGATGCCCAGAGATCCTAACCAGAAGTCCAGCCACGAAGTGGCCTGCATGGCACACTTAGCGACCTTCTCGTGGTTAAGGATCTCTGCCGCCGAGAACGACACCTGCCGGGCAGAGAGTTTCTCCAAGGGAACTCCCTTCGCCAGCTCCTCCACAGAGTGATGGAGCGGAAGAGCGAGGTTGTGCTCACCCAGGATCTCGAAATACCTCCTCTGCTGAAGGCGAGGAGGAGGGATGAGTTTGTTCCCGGCAGTGGAACGACTGGAGGAGGCAAGAAGTGCGAGCTGAGCATTGGCCCTAGCTCTGGCACTCTTCAGCCCCCGAGACCAGGGCAGAGCTGCACTGGTCTTAGGGGCCTTCCGAACGTCGAACACTTCATCCAGAATTGTGTCTTTGCCTTCACGGGGGGGGATGACTGGATCCGTAAGACTGTTAAGTTGCCTTATCAGGCTTAGGACCTGCCAGAAGGCATGTTCGGACTCTTGCTGTTCTCCTCCCTGCGGGCTGGCAGCTAAGTCTCCTGCCCCAGGAATCTCTTCCTGGGGTGATACGTGGACATTCCCCTGGGTAGTCATGGGTTCCTGTCGAATCCTTGCAGAGGATTTAGGGATGGTCTTGGAATCCTTGGGCTCCCTCCTAGGAGGGATACAGGATCCCAACAACGAGGTTCGAGGGGCCCCTTCCTCACGAGACGATTCTCCTGCCTGAAGCGAAGTCTCCCCCCCTGGTGCCGGGGGGAAGACTACCGGTCCACTGGACTCACCTGAGGACGGAAAGGCCTCGTCCACGGGAGAAGGAGAGAGTACTCGTGCAAGAGAGGGGACCCTCGAGACCGACCTCTTGGGAACCAACTTCGCCCTGGGGGAAGTCACCACGAAGTCCACTCCTCTCTTTCTCTTCAGCGTAGGAGAGACAGCCGCTGGTTTGTTACCCTGGCCGGCGAGTGCTGGTTTCATAACCCTCACTAACGCCCGTGCCAGCGGACCAAACCAAGTCTGCTGCTCAAAGGACACAGAGTCCGAAATCCTCGCTAAGGTGAAAGGGATCGGGCGATCCTTTGGAGTGGACACAACGGTACCTGCCTGAAAAGAAGGTGGGGAAGAATGCTGTAATGACCTGTCCTCGTCCTGCAATACCAACCTGTGCTTGGATGGAGGTGATCCCGAGTGCCGTCTAGGAGCACGCGTCCCTGCTGCTACCACCGGCTGTGGAATTCGCCGCGAACTATGGTCGCGCGAGGGTGAACGGTCGCGCAAAGGCGAATGGTTGCGCGGGTGATCGCGCGGGCGCACAGGCGAGCGGTCGCGCGGGCGCGCAGGCGAGCGTGAGGGTGGGCAGGTAAATGAACACGTGTCCGAGGCGACGAACGCAAGCGATGGCGCGACGGCGAGGGATCGTGCTGCCGCGTAGGTGAAGAAGATCGCTGGCGATAATGATCACGTGATGGTAAGCGATGGCGAGCAGCATGTGAAGGTGAATGATTGCGCGCAAGAGGGCGGTCGTTCAGGGTTGCGCGATGAGGAGCAGCATGCGTAAGCGGGCGATCGTTCAGGGTTGTGCGATGGCGAGCAGCATGCGCAGGTGAATGATCGCGTGAAAGGGTGCGATGGTGATCAGCATCCGCAGGAAGGCGATCGTTCAGGGTTGTGCGATGAGGAGCAGCATGCGTAAGCGGGCGATCGTGCAGGGTTGTGCGATGGCGAGCAGCATGCGCAGGTGAATGATCGCGTGAAAGGGTGCGATGGTGATCAGCATCCGCAGGAGGGCGATCGTTCAGGGTATTGCGATGAGGAGCAGCATGCGTAAGCGGGCGATCGTGCAGGGTTGTGCGATGGCGAGCAGCATGCGTAAGCGGGCGATCGTGCAGGGTTGTGCGATGGTGATCAGCATCCGCAGGAGGGCGATCGTTCAGGGTATTGCGATGAGGAGCAGCATGCGTAAGCGGGCGATCATGCAGGTTCGTGCGATGGCGGGCAGCATGTGAAGGTGATCGCTGGCGAGCTGGTGATCGCTGGCGAGCTGGTGATCGCTGGCGAGCAGAAGGTCGACGCGTGTCCTGTGAGAGGATAGGTTCACGAGCAGGAACGGGAAGATCGCTGGCGCGTTGGCGAACATGTGTTTCTGACACACGCGCAGCACGATGTTGCGTAGCCACAGGACCAGGTGGATGGTGAGCAGGGAGTTCAGCAGGAACTAAAGGGTGGTCAGAGACCGCAGGGCGATGGTCCTCAAATGAGCGCTGACGCTCGGAAGAGAGCTGACGAGCAGGAGAGCGCTGGCGAGGGGGGCGAACCTCAGGAGAGAGCCGACGAGCAGGTGAGCGTCGGCGAGCAGGAGAGTCTTGGCGAGCAGGAGATCGCTGGCGAGCAGGAGATCGCTTGTGCGCTGGCCCTGCTCGCGTAAGGGAAGAATCCCTTAGCCCCGAAGGGACCGTTGCCCGTCGGGTGACGAGTTCTCCAGAAGGCGAAGATCCGGCAGGAGATGGAGAGCGGTCCGCAGAGAGGTTCAAGGAGGGCGGAGCAGTCGGTTGAGGCTGACGAGGAGAGTCCCCCCCGGAGGACGAAGACCCAAAAAGGCGCCTCTTAGTCCCCCTGTAAGGGGAAGGGAGGCCCTTGTGGCGTAGAGGGCGGTGAGCCTTACGGCGGAGGCGGCCTCGGGGGAGATCGTCGGGACCATCGGTCCTCCGAAGGGGAGTCTCCTTCAAAACACTTCCCTCAGAAGGAAGCTGGGCAGCAGTCGAGACCGAAGGACTCACTTCCCCCTTCGAAGGATGCACGGAAGGAGGAGGAGAGCCTAGAGCACCATCACCAGCAACAGCACCTGCGTCGGAAGGCCCAGCCACGTCGGAGGCCTCTGTCACCACGACGTCGACAATAGACAGAGGGTCTACCTCCGCTACCACCGGCGACTGTTTAACAGCGGCCCCCAACGAGACAAGGTCAATAAGAGCGACCCTGGAGGGCAAGCCCTTAAGCCCCAGGGACGACCAAATCTGCAACAGATCATCACTGGATAAAGTATTATTATCAATAACCTCCCCCGGAGGAGGAGGGGGAACCGCCTCGCTATGGGAGGCGACGCCCTCTCCCCCCACCGAAGGTAGGGAAACAGAACAAGGGCCTGCGCTCCCACTCGGACGACTCTCCTTAGGAGGCGGACGAGGGGGAGCTTCGGAGGAGGTTTGGGCGGCGGAAGAAGAGTCCCGAGAACCTTCCTCCTTCAAGGCTAACCCCGGAGGAGAACGGTCTCTCTTGGACTTCTTCTTACGCCGACGGCCAAACCTCTCCCACTGGGAGGCAGACCACTCCCTGCACCCACGGCACATGTTATCCTGGTCGCACCGTCGGCCCCGACATTGAGGGCAGAGGGTGTGAGGATCCGTAATCACGTCCGACATGAAAGTCCCACAAGGACGGCCGGCAACTCCAGGGCATGTCCGCATATTAAATAAAAGAAAATAACTGAAGGTCAACTTCCAACCAATCACACAAGCTGAAAAGAAAAAGAAGAAAATTAAAGGCTGTCACGAAGGCGATGAACAGACACGTCTGATCACCGCCGAGCCAAAAGTGAAGTGAAGCAAGTCACCGGTGTGTGGAGGGGGGAGGGGTAGCAAGCTACCCTTCCCCACCCCCCGCTAACTAGCGCGGGGGTAATTAACCCTCGTTAAAAACTATTGGCTCGTCATTTCAGCTGCGCTAAAAGTAAACCCTTTGTAAATAGCGTGGTTTGTATTTCGGTTACGGAACAACTCTATAATAAATTGATGATTAACTAAAGGAAGTATACTAATAGGACAAATATTTACTTTTTTATTTCCCTACATTATAAAAATTAAAATACTTATGCTTACTAAGTTAGTATTTTCCTTACATTTCTTGCAGGAAAAAGAAAAGAATTTACATATTTGCAAGTAATACTACGTAGTTTACGTCACATGATTTGTGACGTCATAGCGCTGGCGGAATGATTTCCTTCAAGGCATTCTGCTTAGAGTTTACGTCACATAATTTGTGATGTCAGAGTGCTGGCGGAATGATTTCCTTCCACCATCATGTCTTTAAGAGTTATTCGTTAGTTTTCAAAGTAGGGGGAAAAGTTCCTTGCTCCTATCCCTTTCAAGCTTACGAACATATCGATCATATTCCAAAAGAAAAATACACACATGCCCTCTGCATTTTTACATACTGTGTGAGGATCAAGAGCAACTTTTGGAAGCCGGTTTTGCAGCCCTACCCACAAAATCTAACAACAGAGGACTGAAAATCAAGTTAAAATAAACAACTGTCGAGGTTGGACAAAAAAAAAAAAAAAAAAAAAAAAAAAAAAAAAAAAAAAAAAAAAAAAAAAAAAAAAAAATTATGTGAAAAAGAAAGGAAAATCTAATATCAGCGAAAGCCATCAAAAGCAAAGCAATGGGTACTTCACCAATTTGTAGTTAAAGCAAACCCAAACAAAGTAGAGCGAACTTCCGACGTGTTGCTAGAACGACGGCAGGGAATTTCTGAGGACTAATGGGAATAGTTCCAGGTACCCGGTTAGAAGGCACACAGGTATGATCACCTGACCATCTGTCGGCGATTGCCGCGAATTTTGAATTTCCGCCGTGCGCGCGACGAATCGGCGGGATTAAGCTATATGTACGTAACTACCAGGGAAGTTAAACTTTTAAAAATTTATTATGTTGTTACTATTAATATATTTTAATTTTCTTCGTTTCCTTTCCTCACTGGGCTATTTTCCCTGTTGGGGCCCCAGGGCTTATAGCATCCTGCTTTTCCAACTAGGGTTGTAGCTAAGCGTTTAATAATAATAATTTAATTGTGTTTTCAGGGTTTGGAACGAATTAGGCAATTAACATGTGAAATGTGACAACATGAAAAAATCACTTTACGAAAGCCACTCCAGGACGAATTAATTTTGTGTTGTTAGGCATTTTTGTAAACTATATGGAAAGGAACAAATAAAGAATACAAAATATTCTAAGATCAGCAACAAGGTTAAAAATGGATGTTATGCACACAACCTGAAAAGATTTATGTCAACCTGTTCAACATAAAAACGTTGGCTGTAAGTTCGAGTTTTGGAAGTTCCAGATACACCGCTGAATTAAAACTAATAAAATACTGTATCAGTCCTATGATGGAGAAGGCATGACTAAGTATTAACTGCACCCCTTAGTAATACACAAAGGATGGTACAGTCTGGGAAGATCTGAATTCAAAGGATTGCTCGAATTATGAAAAATATTATGCAACATGCATACAGAACTAACTGAATTACTAAGTTTTTGTCCAACAAATTAAGATCAGAAACACCAGCAAAAGACCAGACAGAAGAACAATACCCAAAACAAGGTAGAATTAAAATATTTCTTCACAATAGATTGATCCCTTAAAACTTTCTCAAGCTACTTTCTTGAACAATAACGGGAGAAGTCGATTCAATGGTAAACTTGTAATCAAGAATCGAACCTAAAATTTTAAAGGAGTTTTATGAAGTTAAATAAACCTTATCAATGCAGAGATTTTTATGTTGAGAAGCCACTGTCCTCAAACCTACTCGTGTTGTTTGTTTTAAGTTCAAGCCCATAATGTGCACTATGCACAAATTTTAGCTAGATCTCTATTAGGGGATTCAGCAACCCTAAATCTACATTCACGAGATGGAATTAAGGCAAAAAGTACCATTATCTTCTTATGCAATGAGCTTGTTTTCTAAGTGAAACCACCAATCGTGTATATAGTATGAAAAATTATTGGTCAAGAACAGTAGCTTAAGGAATACCAGATTTCACATTCCTAAAAATTACTCGCTAACCTGTATGTAGAAATAACATAAGTCGATACGTAATAAGCATAAAATAGTGTGCAACAAAAACTCATTGCTATCCATTACTTAATTTCAATAATGATGCTAAGAAAAGACTACCTCCCCTACCAACTATTTGATCGCGTTAATCATGAGATCCCTCTTTTCAAACTTGATGGCATCACTAAAACCAAAGCCAATCCTACAAACTTCATCATAAACACAATCAAAATTTCTGTACAGCTTTGGAAATTGTAAGAAAGGTATCAAGCAGGAAGGATCACCAATTTAAGACTCATAACCTATTTGAAAGGCTCTTATCGACTTCAAGGAACCATTACCAGCCAAACAAATGAAATGCTTGTCAACATTTTGTTTGAAGGCCTGATGCTACCCACTCAACTGTGGCTCAACTTTACTCAGTACCAATAATTTCATCACGAATGGTGTAGTAACTAGTTTGGCAAACAATCCCTGTGGTGATGGACAAAAGGAATGCTAAAATGCCGCACTGTGGTGTAACTTCTTCAGTTTCCTGCATCGGCATCCCTTGGACAAGCACTCTTCATAAATGCTACCTCGAGCAAATTCTGCTGTGAAAAGCTGTGACGTCACAACATTGAGTCGCTTCTTCAGCCTATCTCATTATTACTAAATGGAAACCATTAGTATTCTAGAGTGACACAAAGAAGGAATTGAGGCCACTATCAATTCAACAACTCTCCTCTTCAGCAAAGATTTAACCCTATACATATATATCTGCCTACTGATACTGCTGGACCATCTGCACCTCCACATAACTTTTACCTTACCACCAGTAGTCATAAGTCTATGGTGAACATGCGACATTGCTCTCTGCATGCTCAGATAGGCTAATGAGAACATGCGCGTATCTGGCTGATAATGAGTGACAAATTGTAGCACTGAGTTATCAGCTAAACAACCCTCATGTCATGTGTTACAATTGTACTATTAAGTTTGTTTTGAAATTGTATTGTTATATTGTTTGTTCCAGTTCCTAGTGTGAAAAAATAATATTCATTACCTATTAATGTCTGAAGATTAATTTACTGATCAGAAATACAGAAACATTAAAACTTATATTTTTCTACTTACCCTTACAGGGAAAAGGATAGGAAACCATGAGAACATTCCTTTTGAATGAGTTTCTGGCTTAATAGATAATGTAACGTCCTTGTACAACACAGCTTCAAAATACCCTCCAAATCCATGAACAACATTATCTGTGCTTATTTGAAACTGTAAAGCTTTATATCTTCGGTTATCGATGACTTTGTCTGAAAAGATACCACACTTTCAATTTCATAAAGACAACAGGAAATAAGAACTATACTGTTAAAACTTTCAAATTTGTCATGCTATCATAGTTATAACTAAACAGGAAGTTAAATATCACTATTGCGCAATTAGGAAACTTCAACCAAGAAAAGATTAAAGGAACTTCCTAAAGTGGTAGGGGTGGACCGGTTATTTCAAGTTTGAAAATGCTTAAAAAGATGGTAGTGAAAGGATTTGAAAGTTTTAACATGGCATACAAACTTGTCCAATATGAACAAAATTAAAACTAAGTTCACATATTTTTTTGTTTCCCTAGATAATGAAACATCACAACAAAGATAAATACCACTTAACCAATGAGTTATTAGATTTCACTGGAACAAAGTAATGCCTTCTCAAGCGGTTTGGAAAATGGTTGGCACAAAAACTGGAATCTCTATGGACAATTCAACATAATATAGTATATACACAAGACACTTTAATGTTACCAAAGCTCTATGAGGAATAATGTTTTGGTTTAAGTATTTCTCATTAGCTTTTTATAATAATGCAATCACATTTTAACTTCTGGAATATATTTTGCAAAATACAGTCAAGCGAAAGGCAAGTGTTAGCTTTCTATAAATAAACCACTAACCTCTATTAGGATGTGAAAATGTGAAGAGCGGTTGAGTTGGTGCTAACTCTTTCTTGTTGTGTAAGTAGACTACATATGGCGTTTCAAAGTGAGCATAAATGTGCTTATCCTTTTCTCTGCTGTGTCTTATTTCATTGTATAACTTAGGTGACTGCAGTGGACACAAGAAAGAAGTGTAACTACTCGGGATGCTTATCCCATCATCTGATGAAGAAAAATGTTAAATTTATTTTTAGTTATTTTTTCCATCTAGGATACTATGACAAAAAAAAAAAAAAAGCATTCAAAATACATATACAAAAAATATTGAAGCATCTACAAAATAGAACAAGTGGATAAAATAAAAAAGGGTTTGGACTTGGTACTGAAACTATAGTTCACCAGTCATATACTATACCCATCTATCAATATCACACACTACAACTTTCATTATTTAATATCTTGATCCAAATTGTCTCTGGTCAAGTTAATTTTATTGAATTTATGAGTTTGACCATAACAAACTGACTCTTTATCCACTAGATTATTCAGTACCAGAGGTTCTTTAACAAACAAAAAGTGAAGGGAGAATTCATGGCTGTGTTTACTATGAAAGAAATATGGCAAAAGCTTACTTAATAGAAACCCTTATTACTGAAGCAAGACTAAAATCCAAAATATTTACCTTTCAAAAACTTTTGAGCACCATCGAGACATTCTGGGGATAATTCATTGTCACCAAATGAACCTAGTAACTCGGATACCAAAATGTCAGCCTTTTCTGGAGCATCCCAGTCTCTCATATCACATGAGACAACAGTTACCTGGAATCATGTTAGTAATTTAACAAGCAATTTTTATTGCAAATGTTATAACTGACCCCACAAAAAAATTACATTGAGCATATGATTGAAACTTCCTACAATAACAAAATCTACAATTGAACCATCAAATTATAGAATTTAATTAATATTTGGAAATAACCACCCACACACTAACAAATATTTCCTCAGCTTTCAATTTTGAATTCAATGGTTTAAACGAGTACATATCCCTTACCTTCAAGGTTAATCTCAAAAGTAACTTTAGATTTGCAACCGTATTAATAACCATATACTCATACTGGCAAAACTTATATACAGTAAATGGGTTATAATGGGAACAGAGGCAAAATAGAAGAATATAAAGCAAGTGCAGTTTGGGGTAGCAAGAATACTGCAAAAACCGTCTAGTAATGCCTATGGTGTACCACAAGAAGGGGACTCAGGTTCTGACACCACTATAATCCTCGTTAGAGAAAAGGAAAGAAATCAAAGGGAAAACAATTATGACCAAAATAAAACTTATACATAATCTTATATAATCCAAATACTACTGATTAAGTGTGTAATGCTGGTGTCTCAACAGACCGGAAATAATGAATGCGTATAACTTGAACAAACTTATTAGAGACACGTTGATGAGCAAGTTTTTCATTCGGCAACGAGGTGCAATTGGGGGAAGGCCTGATGTTGTACTGAGAACAATACTGTAGGTTAAGAAATTGGAAAGAAAATTGGATGGAAGATGTAATGGAGGAAAAGCAAATGGCTAAAAAGTGGTTGCATCTAGGGTCCAAAAAGACTAAGCAATTACAGTATATCTAAAGTAAACTGCATAAGGTGCACTAATGGCATTTCCATTATATAATGATCCCTTATTTTGATATGCTTTAATAATAATACTGCGTGGAAACAATAATATGCACGATAGTTCTATATTAAATAGTAAGGTTTTTGGTTTTCTATGGATTACAGTCAACTCGCCATTCTACAGTAACCTTACAATGGCAGAGTTGGCGGGAAAAGATTTGCCTAAGCAAAAAAAAATCTTACAGCTTTGAAATTTCTCTTCTCATCAACTCATCATTATTTTCAAGTTACTACGGGCAAAGAATTAACTTCACAAACAGTGGTAATTTGTTAAGGTTGATCAGGAGTAGTGTTATCAAGTTGGGCCATCTAAAGTTCACAAATTATTTAGGATCCCCAACTCAAAACGAACGGTTAATGGAAACATCTATTAAGTGAATATTCACATTTCTTTGTCAGAAATTTCTTATACAAGGCAGGTAACAGGTAATTTTTAAGAAAATTCCCACTTGGGCACAAGTCTTCATCTATAACCTTTTAAAAAGATTATGTGCGCTTTCCACATTTTACATTTCTTTCCACTTTTCCTCTTAAAACATTCTTCAAAAATGGTAATATTAGGGAAAGACCAAGACTATTTATTAGGGGATAAGAACATCATTCATTTAATGTAAAATGTTAAAGTCTTGGTCAATTCCTCAAGTAATGAAGATATTAAGTCATAAAAAGGTGCCAATCTGTTACTTCAAACTATTAAATCTGAAGTTTTCTCTTCTTGATATGGTTTTGATACTATATTTGGATGAAAAGCTTTCAAGTATTGTAATACATATATCACAAGTAATTAACATCTCTAGTGGTGACAATATTGAAGCTCTTATTCACCAAAGGTACTTATAGCTAGACTGTGGTCATATTCTGCAACATCATCCTGACAAAAAATTTTACCTAACTAACACTGTTCTAGTCTTAGTTCCGCCTAGTAAAAAATATTGGAAGTCACATTTTTAAGTGATTTAAGCTTCATATCAGAATACCAAACCATTGTTAAACCTAATTTCCACATACCTGCTCTCCCCAATCTTCATCTTGCTGTGCTTGCAATGTGACGACAGCATTTGGATTCTTCTCTACGGCGTAAACTTTTATTTTTCGTTGAGCTGCCTTTGCAGATGACAATGCCCTGCGTACAAGAGGACCACGCCCTGCACCGACAACCATCAGGACACTGGGATTAAGAAGGTCTTGTTCAATTATCGTGAAGGAGAATAAATTTTTGGAAGAAATATTAATAAAAGAAAATATAAAAACTCAGTCCTTCCTGCTTTTTCTGGCGATGATTGGGTATGTGCTATGACTTCAAGTGCATGAAGACCACCAATTGCATTAGACTGGGTATGATATTACTAATACCACATTAACAGAAGACCATTGCTCTGTTTATTATACAAGATCACCATGCGCCCTCTGTTTAGCAAAATCACGTTTACTTCAAAACAAACAACAAATTGAATTACTCACACATAAATGGAAAAATAATGTAAAATAAGTGTTTTAAGTATATTATGCTGCAAAAGGAAATAGCTACTGTACTTTAATTGTGAAAAAAAACTAACAGTACTAAAGCATTGTGAAAAATCCTGCAAATTATACACCAAATAATTTTGAACAAATACCCAAGCTGTGCTACTTGAGAGTTTATAGACTCACATATTGCTATCTTATCTTATAAACATTTATAAACTGTAAATCTACTAAATGAAATCGTAAGCAATTAAAAAATCTTTGAAAATTAAAAAAAATTTACAAGACAAAATGGCTGGAATGTAGTGCCACAAAATTTTATTGGACAAATAAAACTATTAATCATGAAAGCATACTAAGCCCCTTCAAACTGATGAATTATTCCTTGGTAATGTAAAGAAAGATTATGTAAAACTAACTTTCTTCTAAGGCAAAAATTTAGTATTGGAAACTATCTCGGCAAGAATGATAGTACATATAACTCCTAAAATAGTTTCTACAAAGGCAAAAATATTTTGAGACCAGGTCATTTCACCAAAATTTACAGTATTTCTCTTACAAGGATCTAAAAGAAGGGTGTATCCTAAAATGGGAAACTGCGAAGGATAGAATTTTTCTGGTGTGATGTGAAAGTGCTCAAAGGGGTCTTGATGCCAAAGGTAAAAAAAAATTGAGGCAAGTCTAAAAGGGGCGATATCATGGGACCTTTGGAGTTTCATCATAATATTTCTTCAAAATTGTAGATATTTTGGATTGAAAAATAGATTACAAAGGAGAGTGAATCTTAGAAGATAGACTTGAATGAGCCTACAGTGACTTGAGAAACACTATTATCTGGATATTTTTTTTTTTTCATGAAAAACAATTTGGATTGAGAACCCAGTAACGAGTCTAGATCACCAAGGGCTAGAACCTAAGAAAAGGAAATATTTTTAAAACAGTAAAAAGAACACAAAAGTTCTTCCAGAAAGAAATTGGGGTGAGCAGGAAGCTCGGGGGGGGGGGGGGGGGGGGGTGAGTCTTGCAAGACATGGGAAGTTACCTAAGGCTGAAGAATTTGAAACATCAGGATTAAGAGCTTGATCTAGTTCTACAGCTGAAAGGGTAGGTAGGGAATACAAGCTTATGAGAATAAAAAAAAAATTTTCTTTAATAAAAATAAGGGTCAGAAGAGTAAGCATAAATGAAAGGAGTCACAGAAATCCAAAAGATGACAAGAGAAATGGAAATGCAATTGTGCGAGAACTGATGAGCAAGATGATAACTTTCAGAAAATGAGTTTGAAGGAGAGGGAGGGAGGAGGAGTGGGGTGGCAGGAGTAGGAGGAACCTAAGCAAAGTCATCAACTTTTGTTGTGGACAGTATTGGTGGGGGTAGTAAGAGCTGAAGTAGCAGAAGACTTTGTCTCCTTCTCTACTAATAAAAGGTTTAAGTAAAGAGGATATCCAATCTCTTCCCTCGAGAGGAGGTAATGGGACCTCCACTCTAACTAGGCAGTAATACACTGAAAAGGTACCAAAAGAAATGAAACATGCTCAGGCAAATAAAAGATAAGAGACAAGGATATTGCTTATTCTGCAGTCATGATGGTAGTTGACCTTGCACAAACCAACTCTCAGAAACAATGTGAGAGAATTCACTTTGAAAGGATCACAAAACATCAGATATGATAGGTTTTATATCCATATCTATGTTCTTTAAACCCATCAGCATCAAAAGAGGAGGGTTCTGACACCAGATACAAGTGGAGGAAGTGTATTTAATATGTGAATGTCACTTCAACATCAGAGATGAACACAATTGCCACACCTATCATATATATATGTATATATATATATATATATATATATATATATATATATATATATATATATATATATATATACTCTGAACATACAGAAAGTGAACTGTAGCGTAAATTCAAAAGCAGTATGTTATTACAAATCTAATCTTACATGAATCAGATGAAGTTTTTGTTATGATATAAAGAAAATCTAAATATGAAACTATCTTCAAATGAAATGTGAAGCATAAAAATACAACAGCATTTCTTATGAACCAAAGGTTAGTCATACAGTTGTGGAAAAACACATTCTTTTTCATATTTTCCCTTGCCATGAAGGTTTGATTTGATTATAAAACAAATGATTCAAAAGTTTTTAAAACATATGCACATTTACACAACTTACATTTCCTTAGTTTCCTTTTCTTCCTCTGGAATCTTGTCAATAATAGCCAAATGTATAGCCTTTTCATACTGAGAATACTTGACAGGATCTTTTTCAAACACTTCGTATGTCTGGCTCTCAAGATTATCCATAAGAGGCTGCAACGGACACTGGAGATAATCTTCATAACCTCTGGCAAAATCTGTCAAGGGATCCATCTCTTGTTGCATCTGAAAACACCATGTAAGACTTCACCAATGGAGCTTGGCAACTTGATTTGTAAGACTACAGAGTTAAGAACAACTTACAAAGGGGAGAAGAAAATTCTGGCAGAATTTCTTTTATCAATTTTTTTTTCCAAAATTGAAAATACAAAATCAAATAAATAATAGCTTTCTAATTTTCTGTCCTAATTATTTCCTTTAGAGCATAGATAAGGTGTTTGGGAATTAGGCAAGTGACAAACAGCATAAAACAGCAATCTCTATAATACATGCTGTAGGTAGTAGGTTGGCCAGGGCACCAGCCACCCATTGAGATACTACCACTAGAGAGTTATGGGGTCCTTTGACTGGCCAGACAGTATTACATTGGATCTTTATCTCTGGTTATGGTTCACTTTCCCTACACATACACCGAATAGTCTGGCATATTCTTTACAGATTCTCCTGTCCTCATACACCTGAGATTACCAAACAATTTTTCTTGTCTCGAGGGGTTAACTACTGCACTAATTGTTCAGTGGTTACTTTCCTCTTGGAAAGGGTAGAAGAGACTCTTTAGCTATGGTAAGCAGCTCTTCTAGGAGAAGGACACTCCAAAATCAAACCATTGTTCTCTAGTCTTGGATAGTGTCATAGCCTCTGTACCATGGTCTTCCACTGTCTAGGGTTAGAGTTCTCTTGCTTGAGGGTGCACTCGGGCACGCTATTCTATCTAATTTCTCTTTCTCTTGTTTTGTTAAAGTTTGTATAGTTTATATAGGAAATATTTATTTTAATGTTGTTGCTATTCTTAAAATTATTGTTTTTCCTTTTATCCTTTCCTCACTGAGCCATTTTCCCTGTTGGGGCCCCTGGGATTATAGCATCCTGCTTTTCCAACTAGGGTTGTAGCTTAGCAAATAATAATAATAATAATAATAATAATAAAACAGGCTTTCCAATTAAGCTCAAACAGCATACTTTTAATAACCAGAAATATATATTTAAAAGATTTCACACATCTAATTAAGTGGTAAACTTTAAAACTTAAGAAAAACCCAACCTTAAAACCTTTATCAATAAAATTACTTTATCAGAAGAAAACACAAGAACAAGAAATCAACGGGAAAATAATCATGACCAAAGTATAATTTATACATACTCTTATAATATGATCCAAATACTGTTGATATAGTTTGTAATGCTGGTGTCTCAACGGACCGGAAATGATGAACTGTGCGTGTAACTTGAACAAACTTTTTATGAGTCGTTGATGAGCACATGATAGAACAGGGTATCCTTTCTTATTTGTTAACCATATAGAAGTTGGGAGGACAGCACATTTGATGGGCTCACCCATCCATCTGTAACACAATTAACCGTGATAAGAATATTGTTAAAATCTATAAGATGTTAAACACAAGTACAGTAAAATATACATTCTTTTATCTAAAGGAATTGAAATCAATAAAAATAGCATCTCAATAAAATAGATTTCATTATTTGATAAAATCTTATGCACCCAAGATCTATTTGTTATAATCAATGTATATATGAAGTGCCATACCCAATTGCTATTACCAGTGCAGTAACAAATTCATTTATACCAGTAAAGTAAGGCTTAAGAATGAAATAAGCCATCTAAACGTATCATATAATTCATTCTTATAATCTTAATCTGGCAAGGATCTTTAAAAGATCTACACAAAAATGGATTATCTGAATAGGCATTTAAATTAAATCATAAGAATAAGATTTAATAAAACTTCAGTAATCTGCTAAGCTCAACAATCAAATGTTAGGCTCAGAAGTGCCAACAATATTGATAAAGAAATACACCATAGTTTAGCTTACCTGTCAATCACATTCTGATCTGGTAGATTAGGAGATATTTCTAGGGCAAGACAAATTTTCCTTTCTATGTCACAAATGCTGTGAAATCTGAAAGAGTATTTTACGACATTAGTCATTGCATGACAATGCCAACCAATTCAATATCCTTATAGGTATATTAAATGTTTGTAAATAACCACACATACCTACTGTTAACACAAAGAAAAGAATTCAAGGCTAAACAAATCAGTAATGATCAAATTACAATTTTAAAAGACCTGCCTTTTCACTATTTAGATTTCAAAAAACAAAGAAACAGAGAATACACACTGGACTGAAAAATTTTCAAAATTTATCTTTACTAAAGTTAAAAAAACCTCCCTTTCAAAAAAAAAAAAAAAAAAAAAAAAAAAAAAAAAAAAAAACAACACCTCCATAAAAAGGGAGAAGTCAGTTGTAGCAATTACCAAAGCTTGGAAAGTTCATATAAGATAGGATGAATCCCTGAATTTGGACTACACGCCCTAATAGAAGATATTCAACTTCATAATACGACTGGAATAAAGAAACCCTGGATGAAGGTAGAGCAGGATAAAAAGTAGGCACAGCTATCTCAAGTAAAGCCTACAGTGGGCCACGGGAGGTGACTCATGACAATACCATTAAACAGAGCAGGAAAAACACCCCATGGCTGGTTTCACTTTGCTTCATTCTTACAAACAACCCTCCAATAAATTATATTTATAACTTTATTTAAAACTTTGTCCAATCCTTTATTTAACATGGCCAAAATCTGAATGACCTATTTCTTTTTTCCATCAAGAAATCATCACAAGTAAAATTAGACAACTGAATAACCCAACATTAGGTGAATCGTACCATTATAAAAACAACAGTATATTAAAATTTTCCCGAGTATTTTAGATACCTATAAATGTGAAGCATTCTAAGATATATACATTCACATACTCTATTATCCACCGCATCACAACTACCAATGTGTAGCATAGAAGGTCCCAATGAGAAAGTTTATAATACTGTCACCTGCACTTGGACTTGGATAATTATTGGTTTAGTAATAACTACAGACTAAATCATTTTTGATCAAGCTACATGAGAAAAAATTATTGATGGAATATGGAAAGCAGTGAGTAACACAAAGTACTGTACTGTATTGCATCATTGTTAATAAGAAGCAGAAATAAAAAAAAAAAATCTCTATTCCTGAAGGGCATATAGTACTCTAAAAATGTCTACTATCATTAAAAAGACAATGTGTTTTGACTTCAGCATAAACCTAGATATTAATAACTTTTTAAATATCAAATAACAAGAACCTGTGGGATTTAACTGTATGGTTTCCAGCAATTTCTGCTAATGAAAAGCTGCAGTTACCTTTGCAAGTCATTATAACAACTTTGGTTAAAATACCGAAAATTAAGATTCTATAAAGATGGTTATGACCATCATCTACCATTTCATAGGTAAACAAAATTAACTATTCTTCATGTCTTCAGTACCTTTTATCCCTAAATCTTATCACTTTCTGGATATTTTCAGGTCTCCTGCTGGATTGTATATAGCTACTTTCACACCTACAAAGTCTGCGACTTGAATAAAGAGTAGGTGGTATTTGTGATATGTTATTTAGCAGTGGAAATGGGAAACTAAAATATAGTTTTAATTCAAAAGGGACAAATCCTTCTTATACACATACTGCCTTGTTAAATAAAATTATGAAGAGACTGAGCAGGCTTACTTATTCCACCAATTCCATGTATCAATGGCAAACCCATCTTCACTTTCCTCTTTGTCTGAACGGTACTGGGATGCAACTTCTTCCGGTGCTTGAAGAGGTACTCTAACCCAAATCTGAGAATAAACAAAATCCCAATTACAAATAAAAATATTCATCAAAGAATCTCGGAAAACAAGAATTCTGCAAAACCAGATACTTTCTATAAGAAAATTGTCAAGGTAGTCTTCATTATGACATCGTCGGTCGGTCGTGTCCGAGTATTGGGTTCTGTCGTTAGCCATCAGCCTCCTATCAGAAGAAGGGTGGAGGAAACGACAGAATGCCAGTAGCTGGGTATATTGTTTTGGGTGGTCGTGGCTCCGCAACGGCCACGCACACACACTTGGCCCACATCGTTTTCACCGCGGCTCAAGACATATGAGACAGGCGGCTTCTCCGATGTTGGTTGCATCGGGCTGCCGGGTTCTTGTTATGTCAAGGCCCGCCTTGTTGCCTGCCCAATAGGCATTGTAGTTTAAGTGTACTATACTTTTGTTTCATGCAACGTTTCAAAGAGACATAAGTATTAGCCTATTTTCCAAGAGTAAAATTATACGCTACATCACTTGTCAGAATATGTGGCTATGGTTTACTCATCAAAGCAATCTATTAATAGAAATTTTTCAAAATATTTGGCAATGGTTTACTCGTCCAAGTACAGTACTTTATTAATAGAAATTTTTTCATATAAAATAGATATACAGTAGCGTATAAACACTTGAAAGCACAAAATATATCAAAGAAATAATCAGGAAAAATAAAAAGTTTATAGATACACAAACCAGTAGCATCTATAAACCAGCAAACATTGGCAGCATTAATTTTCAATCAAACAGATCTATTTGCAGGAGTTTCATTAATTA
>NC_090757.1:7013809-7032370 GCF_036898095.1 Palaemon carinicauda
ACCTTTACCAATAAAATTACTTTATCAGAAGAAAACATAAGAACAAGATATCAAAGGGAAAATAATCATGACCAAAGTAAAATTTATACATACTCTTATAATATGATCCAAATACTGTTGATATAGTTTGTAATGCTGGTGTCTCAACGGACCGGAAATGATGAACTGTGCGTGTAACTTGAACAAACTTTTTATGAGTCGTTGATGAGCACATGATAAAACAGGGTATCCTTTCTTATTTGTTAACCATATAGAAGTTGGGAGAACAGCACATTTGATGGGCTCGCCCATCCATCTGTAACACAATTAATCGTGATAAGAATATTGTTAAAATCTATAAGATGTAAACACAAGTTCAGTAAAATGATATTTTAATTATAAAATAAATTTTTGAATATACTTACCCGGTGAATATATAATAGCTGCAACTCTGTTGCTCGAGACAAAAAAACAGTAAAAACTCGCCAGCGATCGCTATACAGGTTGCGGGTGTGCCCACCAGCGCCAACTGTCGGCCAGATACCACTCTCGATGTAAACAAAGACTCAATTTCTTCTCATCCCACTGCATCTCTATTGGGGAGGAAGGGAGGGTCGTTTAATTTATATATTCACCGGGTAAGTATATTCAAAAATTTATTTTATAATTAAAATATCATTTTAAATATTTAACTTAGCCGGTGAATATATAATAGCTGATTCACACCCAAGGAGGTGGGTAGAGACCAGTTAAATATGTTTTACATCGTACAAGCTAAGAGTTTTTATTTCATTTTGGAAGTTATCAATATAACAAAAACAAAATAAATAGGTACCTGGTAAGGAAGTCGACTTAGACGATTACTCTGCCTTGTAAGTACGTCTTCCTTACGGAGCCTCGCGATCCTCTTAGGATGCTGACAGACCCCTAGGAGCTGAAGTATCAAGGGCTGCAACCTATACAACAGGACCTCATCAAACCCCTAATCTGGGCGCTCTCAAGAAATGACTTTGACCACCCCGCCAAATCAACCAGGATGCGAAAGGCTTCTTAGTCTTCCGGACAACCCATAAAAACAACCTTAAAAACATTTCAAGAGACAGATTAAAAGGATATGGAATTAGGGAATTGTAGTGGTTGAGCCCTCACCCACTACTGCACTCGCTGCTACGAATGGTCCCAGTGTGTAGCAGTTCTCGTAAAGAGACTGGACATCTTTCAAGTAAAATGACGCGAACACTGACTTGCTTCTCCAATAGGTTGCGTCCATTATACTTTGCAGAGATCTATTTTGCTTAAAGGCCACGGAAGTTGCTACAGCTCTAACTTCGTGCGTCTTAACCTTAAGCAAAGATCGGTCTTCCTCACTCAGATGTGAATGAGCTTCTCGTATTAACAATCTGATAAAGTATGACAAAGCATTCTTTGACACAGGCAAGGATGGTTTCTTAACTGAACACCATAAAGCTTCAGATTGGCCTCGTAAAGGTTTAGTACGATCTAAATAGAACTTAAGAGCTCTAACAGGGCATAAGACTCTTTCTAGTTCATTGCCTACGATATCCGATAAGCTGGGAATATCGAAAGATTTAGGCCAAGGCCGAGAAGGTAGCTCATTTTTGGCTAGAAAACCAAGTTGCAGCGAACAAGTAGGCTAGCTTTTTCCGACGAAAATCAGATGTTCTTGCTGAAGGCATGAATCTCACTGACTCTTTTAGCCGAGGCTAAGCATACCAGGAAAAGAGTCTTAAGAGTGAGATCTTTCAGGGAGGCTGACTGTAAAGGCTCAAACCTGTCTGACATGAGGAATCTTAGTACCACGTCTAAATTCCACCCAGGAGTAGCCAAACGACGCTCCTTAGTGGTCTCAAAAGACTTAAGGAGGTCTTGCAGATCTTTATTGTTGGAAAGATCTAAGCCTCTATGCCGGAAGACCGATGCCAACATGCTTCTGTAGCCCTTGATAGTGGGAGCTGAAAGGGATTGTCCTTTTCTCAGGTATAAGAGAAAATCAGCTATTTGGGCTACAGAGGTACTGGTCGAGGATACAGAAACTGACTTGCACCAGTCTCGGAAGACTTCCCACTTCGATTGGTAGACTCTAATGGTAGACGCTCTCCTTGCTCTAGCAATCGCACTGGCTGCCTCCTTCGAAAAGCCTCTAGCTCTCGAGAGTCTTTCGATAGTCTGAAGGCAGTCAGACGAAGAGCGTGGAGGCTTTGGTGTACCTTCTTTACGTGTGGCTGACGTAGAAGGTCTACTCTTAGAGGAAGACTTCTGGGAACGTCTACTAACCATCGAAGTACCTCGGTGAACCATTCTCTCGCGGACCAGAGGGGAGCAACTAACGTCAACCTTGTCCCTTCGTGAGAGGCGAACTTCTGCAGTACCTTGTTGACAATCTTGAATGGTGGGAATGCGTAGAGATCCAGATGTGACCAATCTAGGAGGAAGGCATCTATATGTATTGCTGCTGGGTCCGGGACTGGAGAGCAATAGATTGGAAGCCTCTTGGTCAGCGAGGTTGCAAAGAGATCTATGGTTGGTTGACCCCAAGAGGCCCAAAGTCTCTTGCACACATCCTTGTGGAGGGTCCATTCGGTTGGAATTACTTGCCCTTTCCGACTGAGACAATCTGCTAGGACGTTCAAGTCGCCCTGGATGAACCTCGTTACTAGGGAGATGCCTCGACCTTTTGACCAGATGAGCAGGTCTCTTGCGATCTCGTACAACGTCAGTGAGTGGGTACCTCCTTGTTTGGAGATGTACGCCAAGGCCGTGGTGTTGTCCGAGTTTACTTCCACCACTTTGTCTCGAAGGAGATACTCGAAGCTTTTCAAGGCCAGATGAACTGCCAACAGCTCCTTGCAGTTGATATGCATGCTCCTCTGACTTGAGGTCCACAGACCTGAGCATTCCCGACCGTCCAGCGTCGCGCCCCAGCCCAAGTCCGATGCGTCCGAGAAGAGAACATGGTTGGGTATCTGAACAGCCAGGGGAAGACCCTCTCTTAGGTTGATATTGTCCTTCCACCAAGTCAGACAAGACTTTATCTTTCCGGAAATCGGGATCGAGACCGCCTCTAGCGTCTTGTCCTTTTTCCTGTGAAAAGCCAGATGGAATTGAAGAGGACGGAGGTGTAGTCTTCCTAGTGATACAAATTGCTCCAGGGATGACAGCGTCCCTACCAGACTCATCCACAGCCTGACTGAGCAGCGTTCTTTCTTCAGCATCTTCTGGATGGAGAGCAGGGCTTGATCTATTCTGGGGGCCGACGGAAAAGCCCGAAAAGCTTGACTGTGAATCTCCATCCCTAAATACAGAATAGTTTGGGATGGGACCAGCTGGGACTTTTCCAAATTGACTAGGAGTCCCAATTCCTTGGTCAGATCTAGAGTCCACTTGAGATCCTTCAGACAGCGACGACTGGAAGAGGCTCTGAGAAGCCAGTCGTCCAAATAAAGGGAGGCTCGGATGTCCGATAAGTGGAGGAGTTGGCCACATTCCTCATCAGCCTCGTAAATACGAGAGGAGCTGTGCTTAGGCCAAAGCACAGGGCCCGAAACTGGTAAACCACATCTTCGAAGACGAATCTCAGAAAAGGTTGGGAGTCTGAGTGAATGGGGATGTGGAAGTAGGCGTCCCTTAGGTCTAGCGAGACCATCCAGTCTTCCTTTCTGACCGCTGCTAAGACTGACTTTGTGGTCTTCATGGAAAACTTCGTCTTTGTGACAAAGACATTCAGAGCACTGACGTCTAGCACCGGTCTCCAACCTCCTGTCTTCTTTGATACTAGGAAGAGACGGTTGTAAAACCCCGGTGATTGAAGGTCCGAGACTTTGACCACCGCTCCCTTCTCTAGCAAAAGAGACACTTCCAGTTTCAGGGCTTGTCTCTTTTCTTCCTCTCTGTACCTGGGAGAGAGATCGATGAGGGACGTCGCTAGAGGGGGTTTGCGTACAAAAGCGATTTTGTACCCCTCTCTGAGTAACCTCACAGATTGTTGATCTGCGCCTCTCTTCTCCCAGGCTTGCCAGAAGTTCTTGAGTCTGGCTCCTACTGCTGTCTGAAGTTGCGGGCAGTCAGACTCTGCCCTTAGAGGACTTGGATCCTTTCCTCTTCCCTCGCTTCCCTTCGGCACGAGCACCTCCCCTGCTGGAGGCTCTGCCACGAAAGGGCGGAATAAAGCGAGACGCTGGAGTGTCTATCCTCGGTCTAGCAGACAATGTAGGCAAAGGGGGAGCTTTGCGAGCCGAGGACGCAACTAGATCGTGGGTGTCCTTCTGAACTAAAGACAAGGCAATTTCCTTTACCAAGACTTCAGGAAACAGGCACTTGGAAAGGGGAGCAAAGAGTAGCTCAGATCTTTGGCATGGCGTCACTCCAGCAGACAGGAAAGAACATAGAGACTCTCGCTTCTTCAGGACTCCGGACGTGAATGAGGCGGCAAGCTCGTTGGACCCATCACGGACGGCCTTGTCCATGCAGGACATAATGAGCAAGGAAACATCCTTATCTGCAGAAGAGATTTTCCTGCTCAGGGCTCCTAAGCACCAGTCTAGGAAGTTAAAGACTTCGAAAGCCCTAAATATACCTTTAAGAAGGTGGTCTAGGTCCGATGGTGACCAACAAATCTTCGAGCGTCTCATGGCAAGGCGGCGGGGAGAGTCTACAAGACTTGAGAAGTCGCCCTGGGCAGAGGCAGGAACTCCCAAGCCGAGAACTTCTCCCATGGCATACCAGACGCTCGATCTAGACGAGAGTTTAGATGGGGGAAAAGCAAATGCTGTCTTTCCTAAACTCTTCTTGGTCTCTAACCAATCTCCCAACAGCCGCAAAGCTCTCTTGGATGAGCGAGAGAGAACGAGTTTAGTAAAGGAAGGTGCGGTAGCAGGCACGCCTAATACAAACTCTGACGGCGGCGAACGAGGAGCCACAGAAACAAAGTGGTCCGGGAACAACTCCTTAAATACAGCCATGACTTTTCTAAAGTCCAATGATGGTTGAGTTGCCTTAGATTCGTCAAGTTCTGAAGGTTGATCCTCTTGTGGTTCAGCAACGTCCTCATCTGATAGTTCCTCATCAGATAACTGATGAGGAAACGGCAAAGGAGTGGGCAACGTTTGGCTCGCCGAGTCCGGTCGCACTGGTGCATGCGTGACGGAGCCGGACGCAGCGTCATGGAACTGCTGCACAGTCTGGGAACTGTCAACAACCATGGGTGCGCGAGGACGCACAGCGTCCACACGAGACTGTTTAGACCGTCTGGGTTGTGCAGTCAACACCATACCGGGTTGCGGAGGTTGACGCACCGCGTCAAAACAAGTCACCTCTGATGGTTGATGAACGTCCTGAACGTCAACAACCACCTCCGTGCGTCGCCTAACGTCAACGTGCGGCTGGCAACCCACACTGGGTCGCATCGGTGGAGGTACAACCCCAACTGGTAGACGCGAGAAAGCTACCTCAGCGTCAACAGGACGCACAACAGACCGCTTGGATGGTTGTTGGCCAGAAGGTTCAGCAGCAACCTTCTCCGCATTGAAGTCCTCCATCAAGGACGCAAGCTTGGACTGCATGTCCTGCAGCAACACCCATTTAGGGTCTACGGCAGCAGGTGCGGCAACAGACGGGGTGAGCGACTGAGGCGGCACCGCTTTGCCTCTCTTAGGCGGCGAGCAGTCATCAGATGACGGCAACGAGTCCAAACTGACCCAGTGGCTGCAACCGTGACGTTGGACTTGTCCTGAAGGGACCGACTTACGCTTCAAAGGTCGTGAGACCTTGGTCCAAGGTTTCTTACGAGAAACACCTTCGGACGACGAGGTAAAAATGGGCTCTCTCGTCTTACGTTGGTAGGGGCGATCTTGGGGAGATACGCCTGATACCATAGAGGGAACGTCTGTTCGCTGATCAAGGCCTCTCGAACCCATGAGTCGTACGACATTGCTTCTCCCCTGGGCTTGGGAGCTTGCAAGAGGTCCCGGACTAGGAGGACGACAGGCACGAACAGACGAACCCTCAAGCGCAACACTGTTCACAACACTTTGAGAAACACTAGGCACTTTAACACTTTCCGCCGCGGCACTTTGGCACTTTAGTTCCTTTACGTCCGCCATGAGTTGATTGCGGTCACTTGCAAGGGCCTCAACTCTCTCCCCCAAGGCATGGATAGCACGCATCATGTCTGCCATCGATGGTTCCTGAGTGCTAGGAGGGGGGTTAGGAACAACCACTACAGGGGAAGGATTAGGTTCAGGGGCATGTGGAGAGGAAAAATCTACCGACCTAGAAGAGCTTCTCCTTACCCTACCTCTCTCTAGTCTGCGTGTATACTTCTCAAATTCGATAAAATCGAATTCCGAAAGGCCCATGCATTCCTCACACCGATCTTCCAATTGACAGGTTTTACCCCGACAATTGGAACAAACAGTGTGAGGGTCGAGAGAAGCCTTTGGAAGACGCCTATGACAGTCCCTAGCATTACATTTTCTGAACTTGGGAACTTGTGAAAGGTCAGCCATTTTGAATTGGTCAAGGGAAAATTCCAAAAAACGATCTAAGTCATCAACAATTAATCCGATCCAAAAAAAGAGTTCAAGGATTTATTTGAAGAAAAACACCTGTACTGCGAAAGCTCAAACCAAATTAAAGTACTTCACCAAATATGATGGGAAAAACTCCAGGTTTCAACAGCGAGTAAAGTACGTCTTGTCGACACGTCGACAGAGAAGAAATTGAGTCTTTGTTTACATCGAGAGTGGTATCTGGCCGACAGTTGGCGCTGGTGGGCACACCCGCAACCTGTATAGCGATCGCTGGCGAGTTTTTACTGTTTTTTGTCTGCCGAGCAACAGAGTTGCAGCTATTATATATTCACCGGCTAAGTTAAATATTTAAAAATATACATTATTTTATCTAGAGGAATTGAAATCAACAAAAATATCGTCTCAATAAAATAGATTTCATTATTTGATAAAATCTTATGCACCCAAGATCTATTTGTTAAAATTAATATATATATGAAGTGCCATACTCAATTGCTATTACAAGTGCAGTAACAAATTCATCTATACCAGTAAAGTAAGGTTTAAGAATGAAATAAGCCATCTAAACATATAATTCATTCTTATAATCTTAATCTGGCAAGGATCTTTAAAAGATCTACACAAAAATGGATTATCTGAAGAGGCATTTAAATTACATCATAAGAATAAGATTTAATAAAACTTCAGTAATCTGCTAAGCTTAACAATCACATGTTAGGCTCAAAAGTGCCAACAATATTGATAAAGAAATACACCATAGTTTAGCTTACCTGTCAATCACATTCTGATCTGGTAGATTAGGAGATATTTCTAGGGCAAGACAAATTTTTCTTTCTATATCACAAATGCTGTGAAATCTGAAAGAGTATTTTACGACATTAGTCATTGCATGACAATGCCAACCAATTCAATATCCTTATAGGTATATTAAATGCTTGTAAATAGCCACACATACCTACTGTTAACACAAAGAAAAGAATTCAAGGCTAAACAAATCAGTAATGATCAAATTACAATTTTAAAAGACTTGCCTTTTCACTTTTTAGATTTCAAAAACAAAGAAACAGAAAATACACACTGGACTGAAAATTTTTCAAAATTTATCTTTACTAAAGTTGAAAAAACCTTCCTTTCCACAAAAAAAAAAAAAAAAAAAAAAAAAAAAAAAAAAAAAAAAAAAAAATGAGAGGTCAGTTGTAGCAATTATCCAAGCTTTGAAAGTTCATATAAGATAGGATGAATCCCTGAACCAGGGTTGCCATTCGTACGATAATTATCATACATGTACGATTATTTTGGGTCCGGTACGATGTACGATACATACCTTAAGTATCGTACGCTTTTGTACTATAATTTCGAGGTTTCAGAAGAGAAAAAAAAACATAATTTTACATTTTTTTCACAAGCATTTATCAAATTAATTCTTCAAAATTATTAGATTTATCCATGGTTTTTTTCTGGTTGTTTTCCTGTTAATGAGGGTAGCCTACTATTCCTGTGGGCCCGTAGGTGGGAGGAATAAGTCAAGAGATTAACTCTATGGAAGAGAAATGTTATGCATTACCTTAGCATAGGATTGGCAAAGCTTTTAATCAATGGAAAATGTATTTTATCAAACAAAATGGGACACGAAAACACTATAATAAAAGATCTTGTTATAGAAATACTTTTACTATCTACATGGAATTTTCTCTTTGAATAAGAATCAGAGTTACTATGTGTTATCTGTATGAATATCTTCAACAATTTATACGTTTCTGTTGGCTAGAAATTTAATTTCATTTTAAACAATTGATGTATATATTCGAGCAATGGAGAGCTCCGAATTGTTATTTCAATGATACCAGTTGTCAGGGAGAGTTATGTCTGTAAAATTAATTTCCAATTGTCTTTAATATCCATTCGATTGCAGTCTTTTACTATTTTTGATTAGGTTTTGCAGAAACGTCAGTGCATTTTCTTCAGTCAGACAAAGTAGTTATTACAATACTGCACTACACGTAAAAGTTTCGTTGTTATCTAAAGAATTATTATTTTTATTTGTAGAACGACAGTACGTGATAAAAACCAAATGAACTTAAGGATACGGAGTTAAAAACAGTTCACTATTATACAAAAATATTTTGTAACAGATGCTTGATATATATATATATATATATATATATATATATATATATATATATATATATATATATATATATATATATGTATAGTGTGTGTGTGTGTTTAATAAAATACCTTGAAATAAGTAATTTATGTAACTTCTTAATGTAATGTGTTAAAAGTGTGTACGATAATTTTGGGTGAAAAACGATAATTTTAGCGCTCATGTACGATAATCCAGTGGAAATAATCTGGCAACCCTGCCCTGAACTTGGACTACATGCCCTAATAGAAGATATTCAACTTCATAATATGACTGAAATAAAGAAACCCTGAATGAAGGTAGAGCAGGATAAAAAGTAGGCACATCTATCTCAAGTAAAGCCTACTGTGGGCCACGGGAGGTGACTCATGACAACACCATTAAACAGGCCAGAAAAAACAGCCCATGGCTGGTTTCACTTTGCTTCATTCTTACAAACAACTCTCCAATAAATTATATTGATAACTCTTTATTCAAAACTTTGTCCAATCCTTTATTTAACATGGCTAAAATCTGAATGACCTGTTTCTTTTTTTATCAAGAAATCATCACAAGTAAAATTAGACAACTGAATAACCTAACATTAGGTGAATCGTACCATTATAAAAACAACAGTTATATTAAAATTTTCCCGAGTATTTTAGATATCTATAAATGTGAAGCATTCAAAGATATATACATTCACATACTCAATTATTATCCACTGCATCACCACTATCAATGTGTAGCATAGAAGGCCCCATTGAGAAAGTTTATAATACTGTCACCTGCACTTGGACTCTGATAATTGCTGGTTTAGTAATAACTACAGCCCAAATCATTTTTTATCAAGCTACATGAGAAAATTATTAATGGAATATGGATATACCATCCATCAATTATAATGAAGCAGTGAGTAACACAAAGTACTGTATTGCATCATTGTTACTAAGAAGCAGAAATAAAAAAAAATCTCTATTCCTGAGGGGCATATAGTACTCTAAAAATGTCTACATCATTAAAAAGACAATGTGTTTCGACTTCAGCAAAAACCTAGATATTACTAACTTTTAAACATCAAATAACAAAAACCTGTGGGATTTAATTGTATGGTTTCCAGTAATTTCTGCTAATGAAAAGCTGCAGTTACCTTTGTAAGTCATTATAACAACTTTGGTAAGGATACCAAAAATTAAGATTCTATAAAGATGGTTATGACCATCATCTACCATTTCATATGTAAACAAAATTAACTATTCTTTATGTCTTCAGTTCTTTTTATCCCTAAATCTTATCACTTCCTGGATATTTTCAGGTCTCCTGCTGGATTGTATATAGCTACTTTCATATCTACAAAGTCTGTGACTTGAATAAAGAGTAGGTGGTATTTGCGATATGTTATTTAGCAGTGGAAATGGAAAACGAAAATAAAGTCTTAATTCAAAAGGGACAAATCCTTCTTATACACATACTGCCTTGGTAAATAAAATTATGAAGAGACTATGAGCAGGCTTACTTATTCCACCAATTCCATGTATCAATGGCAAACCCATCTTCACTTTCCTCTTTGTCTGAACGGTACTGAGATGCAACTTCTTCCGGTGCTTGAAGAGGTACTCTAACCCAAATCTGAGGATAAACAAAATCCCAATTACAAATAGAAATATTCATTAAAGAATCTCGGAAAACAAGAATTCTGTAAAACCAGATACTTTCTATAAGATTGTCAAGGTTGTCTTCACTATGACATACATAGCGTTAAATAGTTACTGTAGTTTAAGTGTACTATACTTTTGTTTCATGCAACGTTTCAAAGAGACACAAGTATTAGCCTATTTTCCAAGAGTAAAATCATACGCTACATCACTTATCAGAATATGTGGCTATGGTTTACCCATCAAAGCAATCTAATAATAGAAGTTTTTCAAAATATTTGGCAATGGTTTACTCGTCAAAGTACAGTACTTTATTAATAGCAATTTTTTTCATATAAAATAGATATACAGTAGAGTATAAACAATTGAAAGCACAAAATATATCAAAGAAATAATCAGGGAAAAAAAAAAGTTAATATGGATACACAAGCCAGTAACATCTATAAACCGGCAAAAATTGGCAGCATTAATTTTCAATCACACATCTATTTGCATGAGTTTCATTTATAATTCTGAATAAATTTCTGTATATGGTATTTGCAATGCTGTTAACCCTTACCGATAATTTATGATATTCGTTTGTTACCTGGTAAGTTACAAAAAAAAAAAAAAAAACACACACACACACAGAGAGAGAGAGAGAGAGAGAGAGAGAGAGAGAGAGAGAGAGAGAGAGAGAGAGAGAGAGAGAGAGAGAGAGAGAGAGAGAGAGAGAGAGAGAGAGAGAGAGAGAGAGAGAGAGAGAGAGAGAGAGAGAGAGAGCGCTAGCTTTTTAAAAATGTCCCACACCTCTTCCTCAGATTCTGGAGTTTGCAATATATCTTATCTGCATAAAAAACTACCTGGTACCTGTGGACCACCATCTGCACTGTGGCTTCATCCATCATTAATAATAAAGAAAAGAGCTCAGTGTTGATGGACACCAACGTCTTTGCCAAGTACAAATAACCATGCAGCAGTTGCAATTACATACCTGATAGCATACTCCTTGTATGGTTCTGTTGTGAATCAACCTAGCAATGTTTGCACATCGATCGGTTGATAGAGAAAAAGTGATGGCTGGGAGACCAAGATGTGCAGCAAATATTAACTCCTGATTAATAATTTCTTCACTATTAAGACGAAGACTTTGGTTAGAAGCTTCTAAATTCAAAATGTGAACCTGACTAAGACGTCCTACTATTAGGCTATTCCACTCTGCAAAAGGAAAGAATAAGAAAAATAATTAAATTTTATTTTTTGGTAAATATGATATTTTAATTATAAAATAAATTTTTGAATATACTTACCCGGAGAATATATAATAGCTGCAACTCTGTTGCTCGACAGACACATACATAAAAAACTCGCGAGCGATCGCTATGCAGGTTGCGGGTGTGCCCACCAGCGCCAACTGTCGGCCAGATACCACTCTCGAATGTAAACAAAACCTTCAATTTCTTCTCATCCCACTGCGTCTCTATTGGGGAGGAAGGGAGGGTCATTTAATTTATATATTCACCGGGTAAGTATATTCAAAAATTTATTTTATAATTAAAATATCATTTTTAAAGATTTAACTTAGCCGGTGAATATATAATAGCTGATTCACACCCAAGGAGGTGGGTAGAGACCAGAGTTAATTATGTTTACAGCGTATAAGCTAAGAGTTTTTTCATTTTGCAGTTATCAATATAACAAAACCAAAATAAATAGGTACCTGGTGAGGAAGTTGACTTAGACGATTACTCTGCCTTGTAAGTCTGTCTTCCTCACGGAGCCCAGCGATCCTCTTAGGATGCTGAGACTCCCAGGAGCTGAAGTATCAAGGGCTGCAACCCATACAACAGGACCTCATCAAACCCCTAATCTGGGCGCTCTCAAGAAATGACTTTGACCACCCGCCAAATCAATCAGGATTCCGAACAACCCATAAAACAATATTAAAAACATTTCAAGAGACAGATTAAAAGGATATTGGAATTAGGGAAGTGTAGTGGTAGAACCCTCACCCACTACTGCACTCGCTGCTACGAATGGACCCAGTGTGTAGCAGTCCTCGTAAAGAGTCTGGACATCTTTTAAGTAAAATGACGTGAACACTGACTTGTTTCTCCAAGAAGTCGCGTCCATAATACTTTGCAGAGATTTATTTTGCTTGAAGGCCACGGAGGTTGCTATATCTCTAACTTCGTGTGTCTTAACCTTAAGCAAACATCGGTCTTTCTCATTCAAGTGAGAATGAGCTTCTCGTATTAAAAAAATCTCATAAAATATGACAAAGAATTCTTTGACATAGGCAATGAAGGTTTCTTAACTGAGCACCATAATGCCTCAGATAATGCCTCAGATTTCCCTCGTAATGACTTGGTACGAGCTAAATCGAACTTAAGAGCTCTAACAGGACATAATACTCTTTCCAGTTCGTTGCCTACGATCTCTGATAAGCAAGGAATATCAAAAGATTTAGGCCAAGGACGAGAAGGCAGTTCATTTTTGGCCAGGAAACCAAGTTGAAGTGAATAAGTGGCTTTTTTCTGTAGAAAAGCCGATGTTCTTACTGAAGGCATGAAGTTCACTGACCCTTTTAGCCGAAGCCAAGCACACTAGGAAAAGTGTCTTGAGGGTGAGATCCTTCAGGGAGGCTGAATGTAATGGCTCAAACCTGTCTGACATGAGGAACCTTAGGACCACGTCTAAGTTCCATCCAGGAGTTGCCAAACGACGTTCCTTAGAGGTCTCGAAAGACTTAAGGAGATCTTGGAGATCTTTATTGTTGGAAAGATCTAAGCCTCTATGTCGAAAGACCAAAGCCAACATGCTCCTGTAGCCCTTAATCGTGGGAGCTGAAAGGGAGCGAACCTTTCTCAGATGTAAAAGAAAATCTGCGATTTGGGCTACAGAGGTACTGGACGAGGACACAGATGCTGACTTGCACCAGTCTCGAAAGACTTCCCACTTCGACTGGTATACTCTAATGGTAGTAGCTCTCCTAGCTCTTGCAATCGCACTGACTGCCTCCTTCGAAAAACCTCTGGCTCTTGAGAGTCTTTCGATAGTGTGAAGGAAGTCAGACGAAGAGCGGGGAGGCTTTGATGGACATTCTTTACGTGGGGCTGACGTAACAGATCTACCCTTAGAGGAAGACTTCTTGGAAAGTCTACCAGCCATTGAAGTACCTCGGTGAACCACTCTCTCGCGGGCCAGAGGGTAGCAACCAACGTCAACCTTGTCCCTCCGTGAGAGGCGAACTTCTGCAGTACCTTGTTGACTATCTTGAATGGTGGGAATGCATATAAGTCCATAAAAGACCAATCCAGTAGAAACGCGTCTATGTAGATTGCTTCTGTATCTAGGACTGGAGAGCAAAAGATTGGTAACCTTTTGGTCAACGAGGAGGCAAAGAGGTCTATGGTTGGTTGACCCCAAGAAGCCCAAAGACTCTTGCCCACGTCCTTGTGGAGGGTCCATTCCGTGGGTATCACCTGACCCCTCCGACTGAGACAGTCTGCCAAGACGTTCAAGTCCCCCTGGATGAATCTAGTCAACAGGGAGATGCCTCGAATTCTAGACCATAAGAGAAGGTCCCTTGCGATCTCGAGCAGCGTGAAGGAGTGTGTGCCTCCTTGCTTGGAGATGTACGCCAAAGTTGTGGTGTTGTCTGAGTTGACCTCTACCACTTAGTTTCGAAGACGCTTCCTAATATCATCAAGGCCAAGTGGACTGCTAATAACTCCTTGCCGTTGATGTGTATGCTCTTCTGACTTGAGGTCCACAGACCAGCGCATTCCCGACCGTCCAGGGTCGCACCCAACGCAAACCCGACGCGTCTGAGGACAACACGTGGTTTGGGTTCTTGACTGCTAGGGATAGTCCCTCTCTCAGACTGATATTGCTGTCCCACCATTTCAGGCATGCCTTTATTGGTTCGGAGACTGGGAATGATACCGTCTCTAATGTCTTGTCCTAGTTCCAGTGAGAGGCTAGATGGAACCGGAGAGGCAGAAGGGGTAGTCTCCCTAGTGAGACAAACTGCTCCAGGGATGAGAGAGTCCCTACGAGACTGTTCCAACTCCTGACTGAATAAACGTTTTCTTTTCAGCATTAGTTGGACTTCGAGCAGGGCTTGACTGCGAATCTCCATCCCCAAAAAAAGAATAATCTGGGATGGGATCAGTTGGGACTTTTAGGTTGACCACAAGTCCCAACTCCCCGGCCAGACTCAACGTCCAATGTAGATCCTGCAGACAGTGAAGGCTGGACGATGCTCTGAGAAGCCAGTCGTCCAAGTACAGGGAGGCTCGGATCCCCGATAGCTCGAAACTGGTACCCCACATTCTTGTAAACAAACCTCAGAAACGGTTGGGAATCCGGGTGTATAGGAATGTGGAAGTATGCCTCCTGAAGGTCGACAGAGACCATCCAGTCGCCTTCCATAAATGCTGTCAAGACAGCCTGGAAGACTTCATCGTGAAGTTTGTCTTGACAATGAACACATTGAGCGCACTTGCCTCTTACGTACTCCTGCAGTGAACATGGCTGCCAAATCATGGAGCCATCCCTGAGGGACTTGTTCCTGCAGAGAATGTGGCTGTCAGATCATTGGAGCCATCCCTGAAAGCCTTGTTTATGCATGACATAATTGTACAGCAAAACTTCAAAGGCTCGAAAACAGCTGTGAAGTTGACCTGTAAAATCTTGGAGCGTCTCATGGCCAGGCGCCAGGGAGAGTCTATGAGGTTTGAGAAGTCTATCTGGACAGAGGCAGGAACTCCCAAGCCGAGAACTTCTCTCGTGTCATATCAGACTCTCGCTCTACAAGTCAGTTTAAAAGAAGGGAAAGCAAAGGCTGTATCCCCCAAACTCCTCCTGGTGATAAACCAGTCGCCTAGCAAACGTAAAGCTCTCTAGGAGAGCGAGAGAGCACTAGCTTATAAAACAACGGCTTCGAAGTAGCTAGGCCTAGTGTAAGCTCTGACGTTTAGGCGAACGAGGAGCAGCAGTTACAAAAAGATCTGGACAAAGATCCTTAAAAATCAGCATGATTTATTTAAAGTCCATAGAGGGCTAAGCAGCTTTAGGCTCCTCTCCGTCTGACAGAGTCCTCAAGGGAATATCAGTAGGAGGGGGAACAGCAACTTCCTCATCTGAAGGAACCTTGTCCGATAATAGCCGAGTCTCAAGCAAGGGAGAGACCTACCGTGGTGGCAATGCTTTACAAGCAGAGTCCACACGCACTGGTGCATTAGTAGCGGACCAGGACGCAACGTCATGTAACTGCTTGACAGTCTGTGAACTGTCAACAACAACAAGTGCGAGAGACCAGGACGCAACGTCATGTAACTGTTTGACAGTCTGTGAACTGTCAACAACAACAGGTGCGTGAGGACGCACAGCGTCCACTCGAGACTGCTTTGACCGCCTAGACTGAGCAGTCAAAACATCTCTAGAATGCGGAGGTTGACGCTCAGCGTCAAAACAAGTCAACTCTGATTGTTAGTGAACGTCCTGAACGTCAACAGGAGCATCAGCAAGTGGCCTAACGTCCAAATGTGGCTGAAAATCCACACGAGACCGCATCGAGTGTGGTTCTAAACAACCTGACTGATGTGACTTAGCTACGCCAACGTCAACAGGACGCACAAAGGAACGTTAGGGTGGCTGAAAGCCAGGATCTCGATGAGATAAACGGCTAGGCTCAACGGACTTATAGGCAGAATAGTCTTCCATAAGGGAGGCAAGCTTATACTGCATGTCTTGCCGTACAACCCATTTAGGATCAACGGAAATGGTTGCGGTAAGAGACGAGGGTAACGTCTGTGACCGCAAAACCTTGCCAACAAAAACTCTCGGAGTCTGTGTTACGCTTTTGATAGGCGGCGAGCAGTCTTCCGATGACTGCATAGGGTCAGAGCTGTCCTAATGGCTACAACCAGGACACTGGACCTGTCCTGAAAGGACTGACTTTTGCTTAAGGGCCTCGAAACCTTGTTTCAGGTTTCTTATGAGAAAAGCCTTCGGATGACGAGGAGAAAAAAACGTCTCTCTCGCCTTATGGTAGGGGTGATCTTGGTAAGATACACCCGATACCATAGAGGGAACGTCTGTTCGCTGATCAAGGCCTCTCGAACACATAAGTCGTACGACATTACTTCTCCCCTGGGCTTGGGAGCTTGCAAGAGGTCCCGGACTAGGCGAACGACAGGCACGAACAGACGAACCCTCGGTCGCAACACTGATAACACTTTGCGTAATATCACTTTATCACTACGATTTTCTGTTTTGCACTTATTTCACTGAAATCGAAACTTTTACTGATTTCTACCTGAAGCACGCAATTCTACCCTCATCAAAAGGTAGTAATTGCGAAATCAGTCGTATAATGCAAGCACATTAATACCAGCAAACAACAGTAAACATATTTTAAGATGAAATATTCAGTGGCTGGGGAAGAGACTAAACACTAGTTCATTCAAAACTACGTTTTCAATCTCTCACCGTACATTGCCTGGGGACGAGAATAAAAAACTAAAAACGTTTTATCCTTTCTCCCCGTACAGAGACTAGGGACGAGAGTAACTCGAGAACAACGTTACCCGCTTGAACGGAACGTTTTCTCTCCTCTCTCTCCCTCCGTCTCTATCTCTCTCTCTCTCTCTTGATTTCGCACCTAAGAGAAGAGCCCACTTACGTTTCGTCAAAAAAACATGTTATTTGACCAAAGGAAAAAACTCAAAGGTTTTTCAATTAAAAAATTCCTTTAAAATAGAATTTAAAACATTCAAGCTTTGAAAGAAGAATGAACAAAACGTCAGAATCGATTTACTCTTTCTGCAAAGTGAAACCGTGATACTCTCTCTCTCTATCGTAACGATAGAGCGCAAACTGCGTAGCATAAATAAACTAAACGTTAGTTCATCTTTGAAACAGTACGAAGACTATTCAAAGAAAATCTTTCATAAAATATCTATTAAAAAATATTCATTTAAAAAGTTTTAAATCATTAGCTCTTTAAAAGCTATTTACGATTGAAAGGGCTCAACGTTGTTTAACTTCGGTTTCCAAGTTAGGACCGCCTACTCTCAGGAAAGGTCGCATATAAACAAATCATTAAAATTTATTTTTATGTTTATTATAAATGGAAAGTTAATCGAAGAGGCCTAATAAAGGCGGTGAGATATAAAATATATAGAGGAAAATCTATAATTAATTTATAACGTGATAAGATAATTGCTAAAAGCCTAAACACACTCCCGTCTAAGGGAAGGGTCGGCCATTTAAAAGTCAAAGAAAGTCCATACTCTCTTTGTCATCAAAAATTAAATCTTCCAAAAACGAGTTCAAGGATTTATTTGAAGAAAAACACCTGTACTGCGAAAGCTCAAACCAAATTAAAGTACTTCACCAAATATGATGGGAAAAACTCCAGGTTCAACAGCGAGTAAAAGTACGTCTTGTCGACACGTCGACAGAGAAGAAATTGAAGGTTTTGTTTACATCCGAGAGTGGTATCTGGCCGACAGTTGGCGCTGGTGGGCACACCCGCAACCTGCATAGCGATCGCTCGCGAGTTTTTTATGTATGTGTCTGTCGAGCAACAGAGTTGCAGCTATTATATATTCACCGGCAAAGTTAAATATTTAAAAATTTAGTCACACGATTAAGAGTAAGATATTTAGATCATAATACACATCTATAAACAGTGGCAAGCATTGTCATCTTTGTTTTAAAGCCTTTATCCATCTCTATAGGGATCACTGCTCGTATAACCCTTCTCCATTCTCATCTATCATGGACATCCCGATCTCTTAATCCTTTTTCTCTGAGTCATTCACTACTTTAATTTTTCATCTGAACTTTGACCTTCCCCTCCTCCTCTCCCCCAATGCACCTCCATATCCATGGCCCTTTGGCACACATGATCTTCTCTCCGTAGACATGCCAAAATCACCGTAGTCTTCATTAATGAATCGTGTTCAACACTTCTACTTCTACATTATCCCGTTTTCAATTTCTGATTCCATGCCTCCATTATCCATCACATATGACTCAAGGAACTTGCGCATGTTAACCTGCTTAATGTTATTCACACCACCCATTTTAACAACAGGGTTCTCCTCCCATCCACAGATATTTTGTCTTGGCCCTAATTATCCTTAACCCTCAATCTTCAAGAGCTTGTTTCCTTTCCACCTCTTCTCTAGTCAGGTCCACCAAAGCACCATCATCATACTGCAGGGGACTTATTCTCTGACACATGCTGTAATAACATCCA
>NC_090757.1:7032870-7067870 GCF_036898095.1 Palaemon carinicauda
AGCATCTTCTGGATGGATAGCAGGGCTGGGGATTGATCTTCTTGTTCAGCCATGTCCTCATCAGAGGGTTCCTCATCCGAAACTGATGAGGAAACGGCAACGGAGTGGGCAACGTCTGACTCGCTGAATCCGGTCGCACTGGTGGATGCGTGACGGAGCCGGACACAAGATCATGGTACTGCTGCACAGTCTGTGAACTGTCAACCATGGGGAAGCGAGGAAGAACAGCGACAACCCGAAACTGTCTAGATTGTCTGGGTAGTACAGACAACCCCTTATCGGGTTGCTGAGGTTGCCGCACTGCGTCACAACAAGACACCTCTGCTGGTTGTTGAACGTCTTCCCAGTGACACACTGAACGTCCACAACCACCTCCGAGAGAAGCATAACATCAACGTGCGACTGTCAACCCACACTGGGTCGCACCGGTGGAGGAACCATCTCAACTGGCGGACGTGAGTAGGATACCTCAGCGTCCGTAAAAAATCCTCTATCAAGGACTAAGCTTGGACTGCATGTCTTGCAACCAAGCCCAAGGTCTAAGGGAGCAGGTGTGGCAACAGACGGGGTTAGCGACTGAAGCGGAACCATTTACCCTCCCTGGAAGCATGTTATGCTTAAATAAAAGTCCATAGGAGGCTAAGCAGCTTAAGGCTCCTCTCCAAATGACAGAGTCCTCAAGGGAATATCAGAAGGAGGGAGAACAGCACTTTCTCATCTACAGGAACCATATCCGAGAAAAGCTAAGTTCTCTCAGTGAGGGTTTCACTGGTGCAAAAGCAGCAGACCAGAAGGCAACGTTATGAAACTGCTTGACAGTCTGTGAACTGTCAAAAACTGAACTGTCAACCACAACAGGAGCGTGAGGACATACAGCACTGGTGTATAAGTAGCAGACCAGAAGGCAACGTCATGTAACTGTATGACAGTTTGTGAGTTGGCAACAACCAAAGTTGTGTGGGGAAGCCTCAACTCCTGCCTGACTAGTTTGCTGCTGGCGAGTGGCGGTAACCACAGTGTGTTGCGGAGGCTGACACACCGTGTCAAAACACGGCAGCTTGTGGTAGCTCCCGCACGGCAACGGAGTGCTCTGTGTGTGGGAGTCATCAAACATCTGGCAGGGTTGACTGTGCATGGGTGGAGGAGCTCTCACAACAAGAGTGTGAGAGCAGGAAGCCATGCCGGGCGCACAACCGTGGGAGGTGTAGGCCCACGGGTGCATCGTCAACCTTCTCCGCAGTCGGAGTGTGGGAGCTGGCAACAACAAAAGCAGAGTGCTGGTGCGTGGGAGGGGCTGCGGTGGGTTGAGGAGCATGCGGTATGGTATGCAGAGCATGCTGTAAGGTATGCAGAGCATGCTGTAAGGTATGCAGAGCATGCTGTAAGGTATGCAGAGCATGCTGTAAGGTATGCAGAGCAGAGCATGCTGTAAGGTATGCAGAGCATGCTGTAAGGTATGCAGAGCATGCTGCATGGGCAGCGGAGAATGCCGCATAGTGCTGAAACCCGGCAGCTCTACAGAACCTTCCCACTGCTGATGCGGTAGCTCACGCATGTTAGCAGATGGTGCAGCAAGAACATGCGTCTGGCAGGGTGGACTGCGCATCGGTGGTGGAGCTCTCACAGGTGGAGGGTGGGAGCAGGCAACCGCAGTATCTGCTGAGCGCACAACCTCGGCGGGTTGTAGGTTAACAGGCTGCATTGTCAACCTTCCAGCATGATACTCCTGCATGAAGGAGCAAGCTGAGACTGTATAGTCTGCAGCATGGACCACTAGGGTCTATGAAAGACAACAACAAACGGAGCTACTGTCCGTTGTGACTGAGGGTCTAAAACAGCTGGTGCGACAACAGACGGAGTTACTGCCTGTTGCGGTACCACCTAGCCTCTCTTGGGAGGTGTGCAGTTGTCGTACTGCAGCGAGTCCGAACTGACCCAGTGGCTACACCTAGGCCGTTGGACTTGCGCGGAAGGGACCGACTTGCACTTAAAAGCTGCAAGATTTGGTCCATGGTTTCTGCGAGAAACCTCTTCCGCAGACGAGGAATAAATGGGCTCTCTCGTCTTTGTGTGGGTGGGGTGATCACGTCGGCAACGTGAGTGGATACACCCGAAACCACGGAGGGAAACGTCTGTTCGTTGATCAAGGCCTGTGGAACCCATAAGTCCTTCGACATTACTTCTCCCCTGGGCTTGGGAGCTTGTAAGAGGTAGGTGAACAACTGGCACGAACAGACGAACCCTCGAACGCAACACTGTAACACTTTGCGCATATCACTTTATCACTTTTGATTTTCTGTTTGCACTTATTTCACTGAACTCGAAACTTTAAGTGGTTTGTACCTGAAACACGCAATCCTATCCTTCATTAAAAGGTAGTAATTGCGAAAACAGTATTACAATGTAACAGAAAAACATAATGAAAGATAAAGAATTCAGTGGCTGGAAAAGAGACTAAACACTAGAACAAATAAACTACGTTTAAAATCTCTCACCGCATAAAGCCTGGGAACAAGAATAAAACACTAGAAACGTTTTACCTTCTTCCCCTATATCGACTTGGGAGAAGAGCAAAAAAAAAAAAACGAGAACAACGTTACCCGCTTGAACGAAACGTTTATCCTCCTCTCTCTCCCTCCGTCTCTATCTCTCTCTCTCTCTCTCTCTTGACTTAGAACCTGAGAGATGAGCCCAATTATATATATCGTTAAAACATATTTGTTAAAGGAAAAAAACTGAAAGGTCTCCCAAATAAAAAGTTCCTTTATTAGAATTAAAACCATTTAAGCTAAGAAAGAATGAACGAAACGCTAGAATCGGTTTACTCTTACTGCAACGTGAAACCGTGAAATACTCTCTCTCTATCGTAACGATAGAGCGCAAGTTGAACGTTCTGAACGTCAACAACTGCGGAGACTAAACAAAACGTTAGTTCAACTTTGAAAACAGTACGAGACTATCAAAGAAATTCTTTCAAAAACATTAAAATTAAAATAGCATAAATTCTTAACAGGAAAAACGATATGACGAGCTCAATGTTAATTAACTTCGGTTCCAAGTAAGGACCGCCTACTATTAGGAAAGGTCGCATATAAACAAACATAAAAATTAATTTTTATAAGTTTATAATAAAAGGAAAGTTAATCGAAGAGGCCTATAAATGGCGGAGAGATATAAAATAAAAAGAGAAAGAGAGTCTATACTCTCTTCGACACCAACACTTCCGTCTAAGGGAAGGGTCGGCCATTAAAAGTGAAAGAGAGTCCATACTCTCTTCGTCACCATAATTAAATCAAAATAATTCCAAAAGCTTGCTAAGCTAATGATAAAGCTTCCTGAATAGCGAAGGCTAAACTCTAGAGCAAATACATCACCAAATCGTGAACAATAACTCCAGAATCAACAGCGTATCCAAGTAGGTCTAGCCGGTGGCACGACAGAGGAAAAATTGAGTTCTTGTTGACAAGAAGTACTTGAGTACCTGCTCACAGATGGCGCTGTTGTGTACACCCCCACCTGTATAGCGATCGCTGGCGTATCCCGACCGTAGATTTCTGTCGGGCAACAGAGTTGACAGCTACATGATCATCGGGTAAGATTAATATTGAAAAATGGAAGATAATATACAAATAGAATTGAAAAAAATACACGTGATATAGGGATTCACCAGCAAATGTAAAACTTTTGACCAAGTAATGTTGTATCACAATTTTCTTTAATTTTCAAAAGGTCAGAAATAAAGAGCAACAAATAGCAACTCTCTCCTAAATGTTATAGTAGCAAAGGGTTTGAAAAGTTTTGTCAAACCATCAATATGACTGTGTACTGCATCGAGTTTCAATGTGTAATCGTTTTTTTAAATTCTTTAGTCGAGCATTCTTATTAGGTCTAAAAAGTATTCCCCTTTGCCACAATCTCTCAGGTCAACATTCAAGTCTTCGTGCTGCCACTTCTGTATCCAATGCTTTTGCAACCAACAATTTCTTATCATATATCAAAAACACCTGTCTCAAGTTATCGTGACTTTCTTTCCACCTCCTTTTTGATGGCATATTTTTAATGAAATATTCATGATATGATCTTCCCAACAAACTCCATAAACGAATCTTAAAATTTTACTACTCTACTCTTGCTTCACAAGCCAGTGTCTTTAAAAAAGCATAAATATCCTCCCTACTTTAGTGTACCTCCCCATAAAACACAAGATTCTAAATTCCCCTATCTTTCCCATTTTCTTTTCTAATAGACTTGAGATATTCAATCCTCTTGGTAGATTTTGTTACCATTTGTTAGTCTGTATACAGCTCAGAGTTTATCCTCACATCCTTCCAATAAAGATCACAAGGGTACTTCCCCAATGGTATCTTTTCTTTGCTTTCTTTTCAGTCACCTTTAGCTTTCTTGAAATTAAAATTTATTTTCAGTAATCCCTTCTCTATTGAGCTTTGCACCATTTTAAAAATGTCCCACACCTCTTCCTCAGATTCTGGTGTTTGCAATAAATCTTATCTGCATAAAAAACTACCCGGTACCCATGCACCACCATCTGCATTGTGGCTTCATCCATCATTAATAATAAAGAAAAGAGCTCAGCGTTGATGAACACCAATGTCTTTGCCAAGTACAAATAACCATGCAGCAGTTGCAATTACATACCTGATAGCATACTCCTTGTATGGTTCTGTTGTGAATCAACCTAGCAATGTTTGCACATCGATCGGTTGATAGAGAAAAAGTGATGGCTGGGAGACCTAGATGTGCAGCAAATATTAACTCCTGATTAATAATTTCTTCACTATTAAGACGAAGACTCTGGTTAGAAGCTTCTAAATTCAAAATGTGAACCTGACTAAGACGTCCTACTATTAGGCTATTCCACTCTGCAAAAGGAAAGAATAAGAAAAATAATTAAATTTAATTTTTTGGTAAATATTTAAAGTCACACGATTAAGAGTAAGAAATATTTAGATCATAATACACATGTATAAACAGTGGCAAGCATTGTCATCTTTGTCTAAACCTTTACCCATCTCTATAAGCTCACTGTTCGTATAACCCTTCTCCATTCTCATCTATCATGGACACCCGATCTCTTAATCCTTCTTTTCTGAGTCCTTTGCTACTTTAATTTTTCATTTGAACTTTGACCTTCCCCTCCTCCTCTCCCCCAATGCACCTCCATATCCATGACCCTTTGGCACACATGATCTTCTCTCCGTAGACATGCCAAAATCACTGTAGTCTTCATTAATGAATCGTGTTCAACACTTCTACTTTGACTGTCGCTCTAATATAGTCATTTCTGATCCTGTCCATTATTCCAACTCCACACATCCTTTATAACATTCTTGTTTCTGCCACTTCTACGGTAACTCCCTTTCATAAGTTTTCTTTACTGGCCAAGTTTCACCTCCATACACCAAAGTTGGTCTAATAACACTTTTATAAAACTGTCCTTTTACCTTAATACTAACAATCTTATCACATAATATTCCCGATGATCTTCTCCAGTTTATTCAAACACACTGTACATTATCCCGTTTTCAATTTCTGATTCCATGCCTCCATTATCCATCACATATGACTCAAGGTACTTGCACATGTTAACCTGCTTAATGTTATTCACACCCATTTTAACAACAGGGTTCTCCTTCCATCCACAGATATTTTGTCTTGGCCCTAATTATCCTTAACCCTCAATCTTCAAGAGCTTGTTTCCACATCTCTCGTTTCCTTTCCACCTCTTCTCTAGTCAGGTCCACCAAAACACCATCATCATACTACAGGGGACTTATTCTCTGACACCTGGGAGTTGCGAGTGTGTAATTGTGATTCACAGACAGTACAGAATGAAGTGCATGTCCTAATTGAATGTACAATGTCACGATCGAAGAGGCAGAAATTTAGTAATCTTAATTATATGAACATAGACGCACTGTTTGGAGAAGAAAACCACGTAATTGACCTGTGCCAGTATATATTTGAAGTGTTAAAGATTTATAATTAAATATTTGTTTTGTTTTGGTGTTGATGTAGGAGGGGTTTGTTGTGATGGTTGATTAATAGCCTTATATTTCTTTATGGAAGAAAATATGATTTTTCTGGACAAAATATTTTATAATGTAATGGGGGAAATGTATAATTGTTACAGAATAAAACCCACTGTTTTGTGTAAACTAAATATAATTTTTGGGCTCAAGCCATGGCGTCCTGATGGAAGGTTCCTGTTTGGTAGCTTCCTTGGGTATAAGACTACTAAGATATTCCCAGAGAATTTAACCACAGGTTATCACAGAATTCTAACTTCTGGAGCGAGTATCTCAAAGGTTTCCCTTTAAGACATCGTAATACAACAGGGGACACGCATGTCTGGTCGTGCCACATAGCTATCTCCACCCCGAACAGGGTTAACGCTTCGGTGTGTAAGGGCTGAGAATAGCTGGGAGCCGTTCCACAGCTAATCTCACTCGTGGCTACTACTGATACTCGAGACGTAAACAAACGGACGCCATTGCTCTAATGACGTCACGAGCGTCTTTATCCTTTTGTTAGTAGCTGCCCTACTGAGACGGATTTTCCCTTGTGTGAACTTTATCGTTTTGCATCTTCGCTATGTCGTTACCTTCAGCCTCGCCTTCTTCTGGAAAGTTGAGTACAAGGTTCCAGTATTGTTTAATTAAGCTCTGGCCGTAAAGTAAATATTATTTCGTGAAATAATTGATGTTTTGTGGCGGAGCTGTGCCTCTACCGGACCCGCCATTTTATGGCGTCGTTGTTGTTTTGCATGTCTTATTTAGTTAGCCACAACAACGCTTCCGGCCTTATATACTAATCGAATACATTAGTTTATTTAGTCTTCATAGCTAGGAACTTTTATATCGTGTTAGACGCTTTTTATCGGTCATCGATTGACCTCATACCAGTCGGCTACTATAGCCCCCAGGCCAGGAGCCTATATACAAGTGTTCATGCATGATTTATCAGTGATCCTAGACTAAGTTATGAAGATAGTGGCATTATTATTTTACAATACTTTTGACTAGTGATGCAAATGTTTTCGCCTTCAGGGACCATATAGGGGATAGGCTAGTCAGTGATTCTTTCTAGCCTAACCTAACCTGAGGACCCCTATATGCTTCCTTCATCCCCTGCCTTGGCACTCCCTCTATTTAGCCTTGATCCCTTTTCTGAGTAAAGGGATTTATTGTCTAATAGAGTATTATATCGCCTCTCAGTCCTCCCTAAAGGAATGAACCCCCTTTAGGATTGCGTCTGAGAGTGAGGTTAGGCTAGCCTACCTCTATGGCTAGGATAGTCTACGACTTTCCTGCGATAGCGATATGTCTTCTTCCTTGCCTAATTCAGGACTTTTAGCCCTGATCTAGGCTGGGTTAGGAAGGTTTCTCTGTTCCATGCTGAAACTGTACTCTTGCACCGTTTTTAGCTGATCAGCCTAATCTTAGGTTAGGGAGTGTCCTCCCTTCCCTTTGTGGCCGCTCTGGTACAGAAACCCTTCCTGGGAAGACCCCTTTCTTCTCCCTCCCCACCTATCTCTTGTATAGCCTAGCCTATGCTTAGGTTAGTTTATACTCATCTGTCCCCTGTCCTACAATTCCTCCTTAGGGTGGAAGAGTAGGGCTACCCGAGCTTCCCTGTGCTGTCCGCTCTGGTACATATACCTTCATAGTGTCCTATAAGGTTAGTTACTAGTGTAGCTCTGCATAGGGGAGTCTCCCCCCCCTCTTGGGTGTTCCCTAGCCCTCCCTTGGGCTACCTGCTCCCGGTCCCTAGTGACCCCTGCTTGGATGCTAGAGCCTGTCTCTATCATGGGTACACCCCCTCAGGGAGGGGGAGGGATGTCTGGAACCCTGACGGTACTTCCTACATCCCTTCCCCCCTCCCCCTGTCTCTCTCTCTATCCGGGTGCCGGTCTCTTGCCGCCTCTACTGCCGGCAATACCTGCCTCCCTCTTGGTGACTTCCCTACCCTTGCCCCCAGCCCCCCCGTGTACCGAGGGGCTGCCGGCTTCCGCCGGCTACTACCGGCGGCTTTCCTCCTCCTATCTATTCGTCCGCTTGCCGGTCGATCTCCGGAGTGCCGGCATATACTGCCGGCAACCCGATACTACCTGTACCATCCTTACCCGTCACCAATCCGGCATCCTCCGGCTGCCGGAGCCGCCGCTCCCTGCCGGCGCGCCTCCGTTGTGCCGGCGGCCGCCATCCTGGTATCTAACTGACTTTGAAAATTGTCTGTTCTAGTGCCAGAATCTATGCTGGAGCGAGCTCCGGCGTGCCGGCGGCTGCCGGATGCCCCAGAGGCGTCAAGAATACTTGCCCCCCCTCTCTTTAGCTATCATAAGACTAGATAGCCCTACCTTGCAAATAGATAAGCTGCTTTGCTTCTAAGATCAGTACCTAGTACTGCTCTATTAGTGATCATGCTGTCTCTTTGCATTCTTCTATTTCCAGCATGCTATGTGCATCTTAGCGCGGCTGGTTGCCAGAAGCAATTACCCTTAATGAGGCCTTCTGGCTCTTATCTGGGAACCGAATGAATTCGATCCCAACCTTGTCCTTGGCTTTCCATGGAGTTCCATTATAATGGGAACCCTAGGAAATTATATCCAATGATCTAGGTCATTTGGATTATCCCAGGACCAGCCTATGGTAACCAGCCGGGCGAGATGCATGGAGCGTGTCTCCTTTACTGTTTCATTCTCTATGCATCACACCTTCCTTAAGTTAAAATTAATGATTAATGTTAACTTAAATTAAGAGCCACTCCTATGGCTCCCCCATACTCATTTTCTCTTTCTTCCACAGGAGGAGCAGATGAAGTGCGATTTCGCCTACTGTGCTGTGAAACGCTCCCAGTTTTACGGACATACGGCGTGCAGGACTCACGCCCCTTGCTCAGACAAGAAAGGGGATTGGAAGTTCTGGAATCCACTGGAATGTACGGTCTGCCAGGCCTATCTAGTTGAGGCCTTCCATAACCCTCCCTCAGCGGAGGTTAGAGACATTGCTCGTGACAAACTGCGCAAGTGGGTGCGTGGTTTTCAGAGGAATGCTACTGGACCGTACCTGGCCACCGAAGAACTGAGGTCCCTGTTGTTCCCTAAGGCCTCCCCTGATTCAGTGGTTCCAAAGGAAGCAATCCCCACTGTCCAAATTTCAGTGGAACCTGATGTGGTCATGGCTCAGTCCATGCACGAGTGCCGTTTGGATTCTGAGGATGATGAACGGATCTCCGACGTCTCGGAAGATACGGAGAAGACGCTTATGGCTCAAGGAGCCGAAGAGGACGAAGACAAGTTGGAATACACCGAGTCGGAGATTGGAGCTACTCCCTCGTCCATCCCTCCGCCTACTCCTACACCGACGGAATTGTCCCTTCCGTCTACCTCCTCGACCCCGGATCCTTCCTCTTCCACCCAAGAACTGATCCGACTGATTAGAGCTGTCATGGACGACAGACTGAAGGAGAACCAGGAGTCCATCAGGTCGATGATTGGATCCAGAGACACGAAGAAGATCTCGGTCAAGGATCTCCCAGCTTGCTCTCATGCCAACCCGTGGAGGTATGCAGAGCATATGGTTATTGCAACCGGCAGGATCTTTGTTAGCGACAAGATCGGCACGGTCCCGTTGGAAGATGTGGAGTTCTTCCCAAGCTTCGAGGCCTACCCGGACTGTTACGTCCGACTTCGTGCTGAACCTGCCTCGAAGGAGGAGACCGAACCTAAAGAGGAGATAGTGTTCGATCTCGCAAAGGCCCAAGCTATGCTAGCCAACGCATTTAAGAGCAGGGGCTTTACCTGCTCTAAGCTTCCTGCCTTGAGCAAGAAGCATCCTACCTATGTCGCACCTGACACTGCGATTCTTCCATTTCTGGAAAAGGCCTTAGCTGCATGCCTTAAAGCGGCGGAAGAAGGGAAACCCTGCCCTGCACTGGAGGAGTGCAGACCCTTCTCCATCGTGACACCCCCTGACACTAGGCAATGGAAAGATGTCCAACATACTTTCGTCGTGGGTAGGCTCGATCCTGACGTCGCCGGACGTCAGTTTAATGAAGACCTCCCTAAGCTCAACGACCACCTCCTTCGCCGGGAACAAGACACGAAGGAGAGGCTTGCAGCTTCGCTTTCTCATCAAGTCCAACTTGAAGTAATGGCCTGTGACACAGCGGTACCCGATCACTACATGGTACTGGCCAAATCCCACTTACTCACGGTAATGAAGGACTTGTACCATTTCATAAAGGCTCGTAGAGCCTGTCGTGAATTCGTGTTTGTCGGTGCCACCGTGAAACACGAACCCCGGAGGCTGATTTCCTCCAACATCTGGGGAAAGCACCTGTTTCCTTCTGACCTTGTCAAGGAAATAACTGACAGAGCCGCCACGGAGAATAGGAACCTTCTCCACAAGTGGGGCATGTCCAGAAAAAGGAAAACCTCTCAGGACGATGGACCTCAGCCTAAGAGGAAACCTCAGAAGCCGAAACCCCAGCAACGTCAACAACGACGTCAGTTTCCGGGACCCGCTACCTCCCAAGTGGTTGCCCAACCACAACAGACCTTTCAGTTGGTCCCCCAACCGGTGTTGTCACAGTCACCGGTCTTCACCCCTGCCTTTGAGCAGTCATCCACTACCTTTCATGCCAGAGGTAGAGGCTCGTCCAGGGGTGCAAGCAGAGACGCCTCTCGTCGTCCCTCCAGAGGTAGAGGAGGAAAGGGAGCTAGCGGCCGAGGCAACAAGTCCTCGGGACACCAGAAGCAATGAAGTGCTTCCGGTGGGAGGAAGACTCCGCCAATTCCAGGATCGTTGGACCTTCGATCCTTGGGCACACAGCATCATCAAGAACGGTCTAGGCTGGAGTTGGGTGCAACCACCCCCAATCTTCCAGCGGTTCTTTCAACCATCAACCCCCATTCTGGAAGAATATGTTCTAGACCTCTTGAACAAGAAGGTGATAAGGAAGGTAAAGTCCACCAGGTTCCAAGGGAGACTGTTTTGCGTTCCCAAGAAGGACTCAGACAAGCTCAGAGTCATTCTGGACTTATCCCCCCTCAACAAGTTCATAGAGAACAACAAATTCAAGATGCTGACGCTTCAACAAATAAGGACCCTTCTGCCTCAGGGTTCCTACACGGTCTCTATAGACCTGGCGGATGCCTATTGGCACATTCCAATGAACCATCACGCTTCCTCCTACCTAGGATTTCGACTCCAAAGGAAAAGCTACGCCTTCAGGGCCATGCCATTCGGCCTCAATGTGGCCCCTCGAATCTTCACAAAGCTGGCGGATGCCATAGTACAACAGCTCCGCCTAAGAGACGTCCAGGTGATGGCCTACCTCGACGACTGGCTAGTCTGGGCTCCCTCGCCCGAAGAGTGTACAAAGTCTTGCGACGAAGTTACCCAGTACCTAGAACACCTGGGATTCAAGATCAACGAGAAGAAATCTCGCCTCTCTCCGGCTCAGAAGTTTCAGTGGTTGGGAATCCACTGGAATCTTCAGTCACACCGCCTTTCCATCCCCCAGAAGAAAAGGAAGGAAATAGCAGGGTCTGTCAAGCGACTACTGAAATCCAAACGCATTTCAAGACGACAGCAGGAACGAGTTCTAGGCTCTCTACAATTCGCCTCAGTGACAAACCCAGTGCTTCGTGCACAGCTAAAGGATGCCGCGGGAGTCTGGAGACGATCGGCATCCATCGCTCGAAGAGACCTCAAGAGACGGCTTCCAAACAGACTTCGACGCCTCCTAAAGCCGTGGTCGGAAGCAATGGCCCTGAAAAGGTCCATTCCTCTCCAACACCCTCCTCCATCACTCAACATCCACACGGATGCCTCACTGGAGGGCTGGGGAGGTCACTCCCACCTGAAACAAGCTCAAGGGACCTGGTCTCCACTATTCAAGACGTTCCACATAAACATCTTGGAGGCCATGGCGGTCCTTCTTACTCTGAAGAAGTTATCCCCGCCACCCTCGATCCACATCCGTCTAACCCTAGACAACTCGGTGGTAGTTCGTTGTCTCAATCGCCAGGGTTCAAGATCGCCCCAGATAAATCAGGTGCTTCTCCCAATCTTCCGTCTGGCGGAGAAGAAGAAGTGGCACCTGTCTGCAGTTCACCTACAAGGATTCCGCAACGTGACAGCGGATGCTCTATCTCGGACAAACCCGATAGAGTCGGAATGGTCTCTAGACGCAAGATCATTCTCCTTCATCTCCAATCAAGTCCCAGAACTTCAGATAGATCTCTTTGCAACGAGCGACAACAATCAACTTCCTCTGTACGTAGCCCCGTACGAGGACCCCAAAGCAGAAGCGGTGGACGCCATGTCACTGGACTGGAACAGATGGTCGAAGATATACCTGTTCCCTCCCACCAACCTTCTGTTGAAAGTCCTCTCCAAACTGAGAACCTTCAAAGGGACAGCGGCCCTAGTGGCTCCCAAGTGGCCCCGGAGCAACTGGTACCCCCTGGTCCTGGAGCTGCAGCCCAAGCTGATCCCTCTCCCGGGCCCAGTTCTCTCTCAACAAGTACAGAAGTCGACTGTCTTCGCTTCATCATCGAAAATCAAGGACCTTCATCTCATGATTTTCTCTCCCTTGCCGCAAAGAAGAGGTTTGGGATCTCGAAGAAAAGTCTAGACTTCCTAGAGGAATACAAGACCGAATCCACGAGACGGCAATACGAATCATCCTGGAGGAAATGGGTCTCCTTTGTTAAAGCAAAAAATCCTAAAGAAATCACCATTGATTTCTGTATGTCCTTCTTCATTCACCTTCATGGACAAGGATTAGCAGCCAATACGATCTCAACTTGCAAATCGGCTTTGACTAGACCAATTCTATATGCTTTCCAAATTGATCTGTCCAACGACATCTTTAACAAACTGCCGAAAGCATGTGCTCGCCTACGCCCAGCACCCCCTCCGAAACCGATCTCCTGGTCACTAGACAAGGTGCTCCATTTCGCCTCCAACTTGGACAATGATTCATGCCCCCTCAAGGATCTGACTCAGAAAGTTATATTTTTATTTGCTCTCGCCTCGGGAGCTCGAGTCAGCGAAATAGTGGCATTATCAAGAGAAGAGGGACACATCCTGTTTGCTGATTCAGGAGAAGTGACCCTCTCCCCCGATCCGACGTTTCTCGCCAAAAATGAATTACCCACCAAAAGATGGGGCCCTTGGAGAATATGCCCCCTGAAGGAGGATGTCTCTCTATGTCCAGTAGAGAGTCTCAAGGTCTATCTTCGCAGAACTTCAAACTTTGGTGGAGGCCAACTCTTCAAAGGAGAAACATCGGGCAGCGACCTGTCACTGAAACAATTAAGAGCGAAAATCACCTACTTCATTCGCAGAGCGGATCCGAACAGTACACCCGCTGGTCATGATCCTAGAAAAGTGGCATCTTCTCTGAATTTCTTTCAGAGCATGGACTTCGAGAGTCTTAAGAACTTTACGGGCTGGAAGTCCTCGCGAGTTTTCTTTAAACATTATGCGAAACAAGTGCACGAAATCAAACATTTTGTGGTAGCCGCAGGTAGTGTTATGAAACCTGCACCTGACTCTGCGTAGAACAGTGAGTTACTTGGGACTCTAACTCTTCGGGTGCCTATGTTGACCCTCGAGTGATTCATAGTGATGTCTAAAAACACTTAGTGCTTTTATAACTGTTCTTATCCCAGGTGAAATGTCATAGTGTCACACAAGTGCCGCATGCCTTGAGCATGATGTGTTATTTAAAGACTTGCGTTCCTCGAGAACGAGTACCTACTAATCCTGAAATTCCCTTTCAGATTCAAGAGCAAGCCTTTATTTCTATGTACATTATTATTACTGTAAATGAACTTTACTTTTTGCTGTAAATTATTTATTTTCTGCATTGTGAAATAAAATTTCTATTTTATTACTTGTGCGTCTCTTTCAGCTCCTACTTACTATGAAATACATACTGTCATAGTTTTATTTTTTCCTCCTTTCTTATGGTCATGAAGAATTTAAGATGTCTATTCTTAAATTATATTCACCTTGTCTCAGTAAGGTTCCTACTCGAATACTTACTTCTGATAATCAGGAGATGAACCCTACACACAGTGCCAACCACCACTGACCTACTCAGAATGTTCCTATACAAATATCAAACATTCTGCTTCATCTCTAAGCTCTTAAAAAGCTCTTCTGTCAAGATGAATAGCCCTTCAATACCACTTTGACGTCGGCATAGCCCATGGGAACTTCCTACCAATGGGGGGCAGGATACTTCGTTCCTATGGTTCTTACCTAAGATTACTTTGCTATTTTGTCAATGCCTAGGCACTTAACTCTGGGGGAAAATCTACCACGATACATTGATTCTCTGGTACTCTTCCATCAGGACGCCATGGCTTGAGCCCAAAAAACGGATTTTGAGCGAAGCGAAAAATCTATTTTTGGGTGAGATAGCCATGGCGTCCTGATGGACCCTCCCTACTACTTCGTCAGTTTGTTCCCACCCTACACAATTGTATCATGGTGATGGGCAGCAACTGGCGCCAGGATAAAGACGCTCGTGACGTCATTAGAGCAATGGCGTCCGTTTGTTTACGTCTCGAGTATCAGTAGTAGCCACGAGTGAGATTAGCTGTGGAACGGCTCCCAGCTATTCTCAGCCCTTACACACCGAAGCGTTAACCCTGTTCGGGGTGGAGATAGCTATGTGGCACGACCAGACATGCGTGTCCCCTGTTGTATTACGATGTCTTAAAGGGAAACCTTTGAGATACTCGCTCCAGAAGTTAGAATTCTGTGATAACCTGTGGTTAAATTCTCTGGGAATATCTTAGTAGTCTTATACCCAAGGAAGCTACCAAACAGGAACCTTCCATCAGGACGCCATGGCTATCTCACCCAAAAATAGATTTTTCGCTTCGCTCAAAATCCGTTTATTGTACTACAATGTATATAAAGTTTTGTCAATAAAGAATAAATAAATAAATAATAACATCCATCACAAGATTGAAAATTAAAGGACTGAGAGTAGAACCTTCATGTACACAATCTTGCATTAAACTTTCTTGTTGTTCCTACAAAGCTCTTTCCTTGGGTGGTAACCTCTGGAAATATATCCTGGACTATTTTCACGTACAGTTCTGAAACACCCTTTTCTCTCACATCTCCACACCTCTTGCCTACATACCTGATCATACGCCTTCTCCAAATCAATAAAATCCAGATGTAGTCCCCTCTGTCTTTGTACACTGGCTTCCATTGTTTGCCTCAAGGCAAAAATTGCATCTACTACACCCTTTCCAGGCATAAATCCAAATAGAATTGCGGCTGTTTCATTTCTTTTCTCTATAATTCGTTCATAAACCTTCATAGCGTTAGTGTGAGATATCAATTATATTCCTCTATAGTTTGAGCATACCTGTATACCCCACTTTCCTTTAAACGGTGGTAAGCATATGCAGTAGCTATGTTACTTACACAAAGGGCAGCAATATTTTACTTATTGTAAATACCACAAATTAAAACCCATCCATAATTTTTAACAAATTAATCCTATAGTGCAATGAATTATGATGAAAGTGTATTATTTTGCATATGGTAGAATCATATTTGGGGGAGTACTGTATTGCATTATTAGTGCAGTAACTTACATCGCCAAATGTTGCCTTAGTCTCTCCCTAGCTCAGTCTCAAACTCACTGGTTTTCTCATTAGTAGAGAAGTACTTGCTTCTGTTTGTTTTTTAGACATCTCTATTAACACTTTTACCCCCGGGGTATTTGGAAATTTCCAACCCTTAACCCCCAAGGGGTTATTTTTTTCCCAGCACATTTTGCAGTATATTTCTTTTAAATTGCTCTAACAGCCTTAATTTTTGTCATAGAGAGGTCAGGTTGGTCTCATTCTCTTGGAAAATGCCTGAATTTTCTCAAAAAATTATCAAAAAATATGAAAAACAAATTTTTATAGCATTTTTTTGCTAGGACGTACCGGTACGTCCATGGGGGTAAAGGGATGGCTTTTGTGAAACGTACCAGTACGTCCTTTGGGGGTAAAAGGGTTAATCAGAGATTTAATTTTTTTTCATATTGATTTTCTTCGTTTGGTCCAGCCGACTTTCATCTTGAAATGTTGGACAAAAACTTGGTCTATCAAATTACTTATCCATGATCTGGATATCAATATCCCTCCAAACACCTTGTCATGTTTCTAAACGAAGGTATTTTTTATGAGCAAGTTTCTAAAGAAAGGGAGGATCCCTCTGGAATGCAGCTGTCTTTTTTTAAAATCAAGGTACTTTTTATGATCAACTCTCAACAGAAAAGGAGGATCCTTCTAGCACCATTTATCAATTAGCTCATTGTGCTTATGTGTAAACATCACGCCAAATTTTTCTATCCAATACCAGCACCACATCATCAACATCTCCTATGCCTATTGACGCAAAGGGTCTCAGAGGATTAATTGGCTAAATTCATCAAAGGATAGCCAGTTTCACAGTGCCTATAACTAAAGCAAGTGACCCCTGCCGGTCCATATTGATTCCAGGATCATAAGCCGAGGAGCCATCTTGGTTATCGCCTTAAAATCTCTCACCCTGCTGCCAGTGACTTCATCGAGATTTAAGGAGGCATTTCCTCCACACCCAAAGTTCTCATTACTCCACCAGGTTGCTCATCCGCTTATGCTTGTATGACCGTAGCAAACACGGATTACTAAGATATACTGCCTAGCATGGCAGATTTATTCTTAACCAGTCACCACATAGTAAGATTTACAGTTAAGAGCAAGTCTTGTATGTTCTACGGCAAGGATCAACACCATAAATTTCTATAAGTTTTATTCCTGGTGTATCCCAAAATGGAATGATTGCCTTAATTAAAAATACCTATGTATTGTTAGAATTACATTATGAACAAACCTGGTAAATTTTTGTCCAAGAAATTTAATTTTCTTGCTTATTCTACTTTATCAATTTCAATCTTTTTTATATTTTATGTCTTGCTTAATGTATAATCTTCACTTCAATTTCCACACTAGTTTTATGATAATACTGTTATCCCTCCTGTTATTGCATTAATGTATTCAAAGGGATTGCAAATACTGAACAGTATTAAATAGTAATAAAAATATGGTAATAAAAGTAAAGCTACAATAACAATTATGCTGTCTGGCCCTAGAATGTAAGAACAGCAGTTAGAATGTCAACTTGTGTCATCTTATTTTACCTCAAAATGAAATAAAAAAAAAAAAAAATGAAAATCATAATTACACATTTTAAATAACTTCTAACTTCCTGGTAATACCTCAACAGAGCAAATCAAAGATGACAAAAGCATTACAAGCTTATTCAAGATACAGTAATTAATATATAGCATTGAAGCAGAGTGAACTCCACTATAATCATATATATACAACAGCACACTAATGTCACAATATAGACTATAAGATGTGAAAACAACTTACCTGAACTACTAAGGAGCAAGTCGGATCTGGTAAAGGCACCAGTTCTTTTCTTGGCTTTTCCATGAATGTGCTCCCTTTTAAATCTCGGATGTGCAACAGGAACGGATATGAAATCATACCTGTCAACAAAACCATTCTACGATTACTTTTTGTTCATAATGTATTTAATGAACAAATATTCTTATTGCTAATGACATCTATTTTACTAAATAACAGCGGTTAAGATTTAACTGCTATGAGACGGATTTTGCACGCGAGCCCAAAATCTATATTATATTACCAAGCTTTTATTTACTATAAAGTAAGAGTTATGGGGTCCTTTGACTGGCCAGACAGTACTACATTGGATCCTTCTCTCTGGTTACGGTTCACTTTCCTTTTGCTTACCCATACACCAAATAGTCTGGCCTATTCTTTACAGATTCTCGTCTGTCCTCATACACCTGACAACATTGAGATTACCATACAGTTCTTCTTCAACCAAGGGGTTAACTACTGCACTGTAATTGTTCAGTGGCTACTTTCCTCTTGGTAAGGGTAGAAGAGAGACTTCAGCTATGGTAAGCAGCTCTTCTAGAAGGCCACTCCAAAAAAACAAACCATCATTCTCTGGTCTTGGGTAGTGCCATGGCCTCTGTAGCATGGCCTTCCATTGTCTTGGATTTGAGTTGAAGGTACACTTGGGCATTCCGTTTTATTTTATTTCTTTTCCTCACGATTTTTAAAGTTTTGATAGTTTATATGTGAAGGATCTAATTTAATGTTGTTACTGTTCTTGGAATATTTTATTTTGATTGTTTATTCTTATCTTATAGTTTATTTCCTTGTTTCCTTTCCTCACTGGGCTATTTTTTCCCTTGTTGGAGCCCTTGGGCATGTAGCATCTTGCTTTTCAAACTACAGTTAGAGCCTAGCTTGTAATAATAATAATATTATTAAACTATTTACTCCTTTCAGATGAAAGTAAAGGTCATACTTATTCCTATGTTAGGCTAGGCATAAATCCCTTATTTTCAACCCTATTACAATCTTATATATATTGAAAACTGTTCAGAATGTTCTAAATAGCCCAGGTAAGCACTTATCAGAAAACAATACCGTAGATTTTTTTTTTTTTTTTTTTTTTTGAAAATCAGCAATATCTTAAAATTCATAAGATGGCCAAATTCTTTCCCTTGATACGCACTTTCATGTTCTCGTGGTTCTTAGAATTCACTGTAGATGACGTTCTGACCTATTTAGCACCACTTTAGGGGTGTAACAGTGAACTAATCAGTGGGTGAGGTAATTTGAAAAAGCCCAATTAGACAGTGCTTAACCTTGGAAATTGGCCGAGAGCATCATTTTCTCCAATGCAAATATCACAAATTTTAGGTAATTTGTATTTTTCCTAACAGTACTTAAAGCCTCAAACTACTTTCTTAGGAGGATCTGGGATCTCCTCATTAACCAACCAAGAATTATGCGTAGTTCCCCCTCTCTCCGTTACCTTGTCAGGGCGGAAGGATACTCGCCCTGAGGCACCCCGGGGTCAGCGCGTGAGGAAGCGCAGCTAGGTCGTCAGTAAGCGTATATTTTAAGTCCTCCTCGAACTCCTGTAAGATACTCGGGGTAGGATGGGTGGGCCATAACCCGAAAGTAGTTAGAGGTAAGTACCGTTAGGAAAAATACAAATTACCCAAAATTTGTGATTTGTTCCAACACTAAGTACTTACCTCGAACTACTTTCTTAGGAGACTTATACTTTAAGAGGAGGGAGTGGCTTACAGGCCGGAATATCCCAAAACATCCTGGGGCATGAGACCTAGATAGGAGGATAGGTCTAGACGACCAAGTGGAGAGGTAGGAGAGTAGGGGAAAGTATGCAAAAGTCTACCTTATGTACATCTCACCTTTATATATAATCCGGACATGGTGGCCCTCAACGTCCATCTCTCATATGGAAGGAGGATAGGAAAAGGGAAGGGAGAGGGTAGCAAGGAAGGGGGGAGTAAGGAGGAACTTGTGTTGCTTGCGATTACTTCCCACGGCTACCCGGGGCCAAAAAACCACTAAACTTATTGCATGGCCGAAATTACTGGCCCAATGGAGAAGGCATCCAGGGACTTTCTCGTACAATCCTTCAGGTTGTGGGCTGTAAAGGTGGATTGTCTGGCCCACGTACCCGCTCGTAAGATTTGGCCCACTACCATGTTGGTGTCAAAGACCAGGGACGTGCTAAGGCCTCTAATATCATGAGGTCGCGGGGTCCCAGGAACCGTGGAAGATCACTTTCGTACGGTCTTTTGATAACCTGCCGGAGCCAGAAATATATAGTGTTCTTAGAAACCGCTTTGTTGACTGGGCCTGAAGATACAAACAAACTTTTGATAGCTGGTGTGAGTTTGGATGTTCTACAGAGATATTTCCTGATAGTCCTCACGGGACACACAGGCAGGTCTTCCGGGTTGTCCGAGCACGGAATAGCTGGAATAGAGAATTTCTCGAACCTTGGATCCGCAATTGCTGGGTTCTGGGTCTTGGCCACGAATTCCGGCAAGAACCTATAAGACATATCCTTCCACCCTTTCGAGTGTGAGACTTCAAAGGACAAGCCGTGGAGTTCACTCACCCGTTTGGCCGAGGCAAGAGCTAGCAAGAATACTGTACAGCATTGAGGGTGAGGTCCTTGTCTAGGATGTCTTTAAGAGGTTCGAAGGAGGGCCTCGAGAGAGCCCTGAGGACCTTAGCTACATCCCACTGAGGAACCCTTGAGAAGCGAGGGTCACAAGACTGTTCAAGACTTTTGATCAGCATGGAGATGTGGCGAGAAGCCCCTAGGTTGATGCCCCCCAAGTTGGAAAACCTGTCCCAGTGCCGCACAGACTCCTTTGATGGCTGGAATGGAGACTCCCAGGTCATCCCTCAGGTGAACCAGGAAGTCTGTAATACTGTGGACAGACGCATCTAAGGGCCGCAGATTCTGTGTGGCACACCATTTTACAAAAGTGGCCCACTTGGCCTGGTACACTACGCACGAGGACTTCCGGAGATACCCCGACATCCTGGAAGCAGTCTTATCCAAAAATCCCTCTTTCCTTAGCAGGCGCTTGATAACCTCCACGCGTGTAACCTCAGGCCCTAGGGGTTTTCGTGTAGCCTTAGAAAGTGAGGTTGACTTAGCAGGTCTTCTCTTGCTGGAAGGGGCCACGGATGAAGGGTGGACAGGTCCTGTAGATCCGCGAACCACTCCCTCTCCGGCCACCAGGGCACTACCAAAGTCATCTTTGTAGACCTTGACTGCCTTAACCTGTTGAGCACCTGCCTGATGATCCAGGAGGGAAAGGTGTAAACGTCGAGACCGTCCCACGAGTGTTGGAAGGCGTCTTCGAACGCTACTGTCGGATCTGGTACCGGGGAGCAGAATACAGGTAGCTGTGCATTGAGCCTTGTGGCGAACAGGTCTATCACCGGGGAGCCCCAAAGCTGGAGAACCTCCTGTGCCGCCTGCGGATGAAGAGACCATTCCGACCCTACTTCCTGTCCTGCTGAGGCCGTCGGCCAGGACGTTTCTCTTTCCCGGAATGAACCTGGCTGTGAGCAGAATGTGGTTTATTTCGGTCCATTCCAGGATTTGAGCTGTGAGGTCGTACAGTTCCCTTGGCCTCCTTGTTTCTTGATGTACGCCACTACCGTGGCGTTGTGGCACATGAGTGCCACCGAGTTTTGCCGAAGAAGACAGGCGAATGTCGCCAGGGCCTTTTGTACTGCCATGAGCTCGGGCAGATTGATATGTCGGGTTCTTTCCTCCAGCGACCACTTTCCCTCTGCTGTTTCTTAGAGATGAGCTCCCCACCCCTCTTTTGATGCGTCCGGGAAGAGCAGCATCTCCGGAGGAGCGGAAGCAAACGGTATCCCTTTCGGCGTGTTCCTCCTGTCGGACCACCAGAGGAGCATGTCCTTGGAGGACGGGGATATCCTGACTACCTTCTGCGGGGACTCCTCTGCTGACCAGAGGTCCTTCAGGTTCCACTGTATTGGTCTTAGCTTGAGCCTCCCTTGCGGAACCAATTTCTCCGAGACCAGGTGTCCCACGAGTCTCTGCCAATCCTTGGCTCTCATTGGAGTGTCTGCTAGAAACGGGCAAATCACTTGGTCTAGGTTGTCCAGCCTCTCCAGGGAGGGAAACGCTCTCGCCAGCTGGGAGTCCAGGACCATCCCTAGGTACGTCATCATGGTGGCTGGGACTAACTGGGACTTTTCGAGGTTGATTGTAATCCCGAGTTTCCTGCAGAACTGTACAAGTTGTGTGCCCTGATCCTTCAAGACTGCCTCTGAGGCTGAAAGCAACATCCAATCGTCTAGGTATCTGATCAGCCTGATGCCCTGTTTGTGTGCCCAGACTGATTCCAGGGTGAACACCCTCGTGAACACTTGCGGAGCTGTTGACAGGCCGAAGCAGAGGGTCTTGAACTGTAGGGACTGGGAGCCCCACCTTACTCTGAGGAACTTCCAGCTGGATGGGTGTACAGTACGGGGATTTGAAAATAGGCATCCTTGAGATCCAGGGACATCATGAAATCCCCTTTTCTCAAGGCCGCCAGCACCGACTTCGGCGTGTCCATCTTGAAGGAGGTCTTCTTGATGAACTTGTTCAGAGCCGAGTGGTCGATGACTGGCCTCCAGCCTCCCGTAGCTTTCTCCACCAGGAAGAGCCTGCTGTAGAATCCCGGGGAAGGTTCGTGGACGGGCTGTAGAGCTCCCTTGTTCAACATGGTCTCCACTTCCGCTTGCTGGGCTGCTCTCTTCTCGGTGTCTTTGGGTGCTAGCCACTCTGCTCGATGTTTGGGGATCAGAGGGGGTAGATCTGACAGGAAGGGAATTCTGTATCCTTTCCTGAGGACTGTCACCGTCCACGGATCCGCACCGTTGTCTCGCCATGCTTGCCAATATAGTTTGAGGCATTCCCCCACCTGAGACGTGGGAAGGCGTAGGGGGCCTCTCTCCCTATCTCCTTCTGGGGAGACGGTTAGAACGGCCTCTCCTTGAGCCTGAATATTTAGGTCTAAAGAAGGCCTGGGTTGGGGCACCTCTCCTTCGGGAGGGCCGTGGGGATTGGTGCCAGGAAGGGGAGTAGGCCTCCTGCCTAGCCGGAGGCGCAGGCAGGTGGGCCCCGTCCGCTAACGATCTTCTGTGTGAGGGCCGCCTTGACACCTATTGCCTGGGCTCGGCTGAACTCTAATTTTCCGACCCTCTCTAGTGTCTCCGCAACTGCCTGAAGGGGGAACACGGTCTCGCCCCAAACAGGGGAGTTCCTTAGGAAATTAGCTTCTCGCTCGGGGAGCCTACAGGGCAGCCTGTTCAGCACCGTGTCCCTTCTCCTCAGAACCCAGTTCGCTGTCTGGGTAAGAGACTGGAAGGTGAGAAACTTTATTGCCTTGCCCCCCAAGCGGATTAGTTCTTGTAACTGGGCCTGGTTCTCTGGAACCGATAGGTCGTGCGCCAGTTGAAACCATACTAGGGTGCACGCCCACCAGTCCAGCCATGAGGTTACGTTAACTATATCCTGAGCGGTGTCCTCCTTCAAGGCGGCCTCTGCTTGCGAGAACACCACCGGGCGTTATGGCTCCGCTCATCGGTGTTGCCCTGGTTCAGGGTAGCGACGGCCTCTTCTAGTGTGCAGGGCCCTGAGTGTCGCCCGTCTGGTACATAAAACTTCTTTTGGGTCCTAAGTCCCGGCAGGAGCTTGAAGGAACCCTGGGCTCTTAGCGAGTTTTTCGGTCCTGACACAAAACGATCCACGTGCTCCATCCCCAGGGCAACTAAGGGTAGGGTCAGGGATGGTTTCTGTTGGACAGGATTGTCAACCATCCTGCCCAGACCTGACAGCCAAGATTGTTCTGATGAAGGCTGAGGGTCGTCCAGCCTATTGTGGTGACGAATTAGGGCCAGAACCTTCCTGTACGACGAGACCTCGTCCGGGGAGCACTCGCCTGTGTCCAGCAGCTCCTCTACTATCTGCACCTCCGTGTCAGAAGCATCCTCGAACACGGAGGGATCCGTGGGAGCGGAGGCATCCCTTCCCTCTTGACGGGTTGGTGGAGCGGCTGCCTCCGTCGCGGATGGAGCCGCCGGGGCGAGGGTAGCCGTCATGGGTCTACCCCCTCCCGGGGGAATCCGGATGGCGCTGCTTGATGGTCGTGGCAGCAGCAGCTTCCGTAACTTGGACGGAGTCGGTGCGACGAAGTGGGTGGGGGCCGAGCCGCCGGGTCTCATCCGCGGAAGTTTCCGTCGAGCGAATGGAGCCGATGACTTGCTGGGTAGGGATAACGGAAAGTGTGCCAACGGCTGCACCCGACGAGCGGGCGGAGCCGAAGAGACACTGGGCAAGGGCACGGAAGCGGCCACCGAGGCAGGCACTGGGGCGGCAGCCGTCTTGCTCGACCCACGATGGTGGAGAGCCACTCTAACGAACCTCTTCCTCGAGGAACTCTTCTTCTTATTCTTCCTTCCCGAGGACTTCGACTTCTTTCTGGCCGGGCTGGCGTGGGAGCTAGCTCTCCTTCTTCTGGACCTCTTCCGCTTCTTCCTGGCGTCCCGGCCGCTGGAGTCCGACGAGAAAGAGCTGTAGGTCGAGACGCTGTCCGAGGAGGAAGAGCTGTCGGAATCCTCTGACTTTATCACGAGCCTTCTAGGGGCCCTTGGTCTGGATACCAGGGTCAAGGGTTCCATGAAGGCCGGCAGAAGAGTAGCTGAGGGCGCCGGGGGCGTGCGGATACCGGCTCGAGAGGCAAACCATCCCTTGAACTCCTCTTCCTGCCGCATAGAGGACCTGAAGGGCGTCCTAGGCGCTGTCCAAACAATGGAGTCGGGGTCCGAAGAACACGTGGTCCGCCTTTCTTTGTCCCGACCGGCCCCGGAACCTGAAAAACGCTGCCATGATGGGGGGTAGGCGCTGTTTTGTGCTTCCCCCACATCAGGTCTTCACTTGAGACAGGTCCTGCGGGCACCACGCCTTCGTCCACAACACAAACTTCCGCCACACTAGCAGACACCCCACTCGTCTGCGTAGGCCCCTCTTGAACAGAATCCCTGACATCAGACTCATGGGGAACGGCAATGGGCCGTTTCCCCGCAACGGACTTACCTCGTCCCCTACTCTGGGTAGAGGAAGGTGAAGGAGAACCTTTCTCCTTAGGCACTGAGGGCGACGTTAGCGGCGAGGTGAGGCCCGCCTTCTTGGGAGATCTCTTGGGCGCCTAGCATGTGCGGGTCGACATCCAGCTTGGACAGCCAGGCCCCGCAAGACTTACCAGCTTTGGGCCCGGGACAACGACGCTGGGATTCCACAATAAGGAAACGCGAACGCGCAAGAAACACAAGAACACAAGGGAAAAGTAAGGAATACAAAGGGAACACGTGGTGCACAAGGGATGAGGAACACAAAGGAACACGTGGTACACAAGGTGATCGGACGGGATGAGAGAGAGCGGCGAGATGATATCTACGCCGCGACCAGACGCTTACTGACGACCTAGCAGTGCTTCCTCACGCGCTGACCCAGAGGCGCCTCAGGGCGAGTATCCTTCCGCCCCAGAGCGCCCCGACAAGGTAACGGAGAGAGGGGGAACTACGCAAAATTCTTGGTCGGTTAATGAGGAGATCCCAGATCCTCCTAAGAAAGTAGCTTGAGGTAAGTACTCTGTGTTGGAACAATCAATAATTCCAAAATTCAAACAAGGTAACCGGAGCATCAAGCAGCCTGTGGTCTTTTAAGCAACTGAGATGTGAAGATGCAACATAAACTCTGAGAGTAACCTGGTTCCACCTTTTTTACAACTGATTTGTTTAATAAGTTGAAAAACCCAAAAATGAATACAGTTATAGACTTGACTTATCAAAGGCCTTTGTACAAACTGTAGTTAGTTCAGGTTCAGGTTCCGGGGCGAGGCATAGCCTTTACAACGGCGCCTCTAACGCTTATCTTCTTGTACTGTTTTGTCTTTTCTTCCACATTATGTTTAATACTTCTTTTTTCTTTTCTATATTTGTTTCACTAAATAAAAATAATCCTACTATTTTCTTTGGGTCTTCCTCGTATGGGTGTTGTAGCTCAATTACTTTATTCCTTTCTTTTCTATATTCCTGGCAAAATAACAAAAAATGTATCAAATCTTCCTCCTCATTTTCACAAAAATTACAGTTTACATTCCCTCCATTGTGTCTATTTACAATATTTAGTTTTAACGTATTAGTTCTTGCTCTAAAAAATATCACTGAAGCAAATGTATTGTCATAAATTAACTCTTCCTTAATTTCTTTCTTCCACGTTCTATATATTTCTAGGCTCACTTTACTTTCTATTTCTTCTTTCCACTTTTCAGTATCCCACTTTCTGGTTTCCGTTTTTATTTCTGCCTTGTTCATTCTTCTTATTTGTCTTATACCTAAACTTAATTCTTCCAAATACTTTGCAGGTTGTTTCCACCATCTTCCTTCTTTTTCTTGAATATCCTGGATAATTATTTTCAGTATTTCCTTCTTTCCATTCAGGGTACGATTTAAGTACTGCAGCTTCCCATCCATCACCCTTGTTTTCATAGAAGATGCACCTATCTCCCCTCTTAGAGCAGTATTAGCTGTGCTTTTAGTGGCACCTAAAATCTTCCTATATACCCCATTCTCTATTCTTTGTAGTTTCTCTATTTCAGTTTCTGTTAGATTTATAACATTTGTTCCATACAAAATAGATGGTAAAGCAATACTTTTCCAGAACGTTTTTCCTATCATCAATTTATTGCAACTTTTCTCTATAACTGAATATGTTAGATTAGCTAATTTTTGTGCCTTTTCTATCATTACCCTTTTCTGAGTTTTAAATATATTCCTACTATTGTCTAGCATTATTCCTAAGTATGTCAAACTTTCTACTACTTTGATTCCCTCTATGTTATCTGTCTTTTCTTTCATATTGTAAATCATAATATTACTCTTCTCTTTATTAATTTCCAACCCACATTTTTTACTAGTTTCTACTAATATCTGAATGTTACGCTTAGCATTATGTATATCCTGTGCAATTATTAAGGCATCATCTGCAAAAAATAATGATTCTATCTTTATTAGTGAAATGCAGGACACTCAAGACAGAAGATCAACGCACAATAGCAAGTCCACATTCTTTTAAAACTGTTCAAATTGTCGAATTATGTTCAGTACAGCTATATTGGTTTAATATATACTATATTGAAATGAGTGATTTATATATTGAAAACAAAGTAAAAATACCAATCCACGAAGTTGGCATGCGCAGCATAACCAATGCCTGCAGGAGGTGTCTGGTCCGTCAATATACAAAGGAGCCATGTGGTTGTTCAGTCATTACTTCCGGAATTTTAAAGCATCTAAATTTTGAAAACGAATAGGCTATTTAACCGGTCCAGGTAAAATAGACAAACCTACTTTTAAGCTTATTTTGCCGGTCCGGTTAAATAGACAAACATGCTTTGAAGCTTATTTTGCCAGTCTCAAACAAATATGAATATTTATAGTTTTATAGGTTCCTGACAATGTTGTAGGAAAATGTATAATAAAGTACTTAGCAAGAAATTATCTTGACTCCAAAAGCCAAGAAAAGGGGTAGACCCAAAGGGTCAAACAATAATGTTCGGGGACTTGTTCTTGTTCTTGTTGTTGGGCGGAGGGATTTGCCTTTCCATCGGCACCTCCTTGGGTTTCTTCTTTATTCTAATTCTTTTATTTTCTTCTCTCTTTTTTTCCACATTTGATAGATATATTCTTTTCTTTTCTCTATTCCTTCTTTCTTGAACAGCACGTTTCCTATTATCTTCTTCTTTTCTTCTTCATACGGCTGTTGCAATTCCACTATTTTTCTTCTTTCGTCGCTGAGGTCTGGACACTCAAGAATAAAGTGGGCGAAGTCTTCATTAACTGCCCCACATAGTTTACATTCTACCCTACCTCCTGCTTCATGTCTTTTCCTATCGTTTAATTTCAAACAGTTGGCCCTAGCTCTGTACATAATAATAGAATTTGGTTTGTTGTCATAAAACATTTCTTCTCCTATTTGCCCATTTTCTTGTTCGTATATTTCTAAACTATTTTTCTCTTTTATCTCTTCCCTCCACTTTTTACCATCTACTTCTCTAATTTTGGCCTTAAGCTCTTCTCTTCCCATTCTCCTAAAGGTTCTATCGTTCATTTCCATATCTTTAATCCATTTCTTAGTCTCTTTCATCCACCTGTTATTTTCATTTTCTTTCATTTCTTCTAGAATTGTCTTCAGCAAATCATTTCTCCCCTCTTCTATCCCTTTCACAAACCTTAGCCTTCCTCCTGCTATCCTAGTTTTCATTTCGGACATTCCTATCTCTCCCCGTAGTGTTGCTACTGCTGCATATGATGGTGCTCCCAAAATTTTTCTTCCTACTCCGTTTTCAATCTGTTGTAATCGTTTTATTTAACTTTCTGTTATGTTCATTACTGCCGTGCCATACAGTATTCCGGGTAAGGCTACATTTTTCCAATATGTTTTTCCTATTAGTATTTTGTGGCAGCTTTTCGCAATAATTGAGTAGGTTAAGTTTGCTAGCTTTTCTGCCTTTTCCATCATTTTCTTCTTTTGTTTTTTAAACATATTTCTTTTCCCTTCTATCTCTATTCCTAAATATTTTATACTATCTGCTACTTTAATACCCTCTATTTCTTCCGGTTTTTCTTTCATATTATATATGATTATATGACTCTTATTCTTGTTTATTTCTAGCCCACATTCTCTACATATTTCTACTAGTATTCTTATGTTTGCTTCTGCATCTACTATATTTTTTGCTATTATTAGACCGTCATCTGCAAAGAACAATGCCCTAATTTTTATTATTTCGTTTTCAAAGCCTTTTCCTTTTTTTTCTAATTCATTTATTATTTTATATGTGATCAGTTTAAATAGAGTAGTTGACCCCGTACATCCCTGTTTTATCCCACTCGTTACTTCAAATTCTTTATCTACTTCATATCCTATGTTTATTTTTGTTTTGTCTCCTTCGTAGATTTTTTCCACTGTGTCTATTACATTTGGGTGTATTCTATATTCTTTCATAATTTCTATTATTTTTTCCCTCTTTATTGAGTCGTATGCTTTCTTGAAATCTATTGAAATTACTATTAAACTTTCCTTCCTTTTGTAGCTTTCTTCTACGCAGTATTGTAAAATGAATATGTTATCTTCTACTCTTCCTCCTTTTGTGAACCCGGCTTGCGTTTCTTTCATCTCCATATTTCTCTCAAGGTGTTCTTCTATTTCATCTTTCATGAGGGCCATAAATATTTTGTATGAGGCATTTGTCAGGGCAATTGGTCTTAGATCTTTTACTGTGGGTTTCTTTACTTTTTTTTATCATTTTCGTTTTTTACTTTTTCCACTTTTCGGGCTTGTTCTTCTCCTTCGTTTCATTTTGAAGGCACTTTGTAATGATTTCCAGACATTTGCTGTCATTAGCTATAGTTTTATATAATTCTGGTTTCAGTTCATCTGGACCTGCTGCCTTTTTATTTTTCAATTTTCTTAAAATTTTCTTAACTTTATCCTCTGTTAACTTGGGAATATTCATTGGTGTTATCTTTCTTGTTATTGGTGATATCATATCCATGTGCTCTCTTATTTCTATTGGGAATGAGTGTCCCAATGAATTTTCTTCTTTTCCTATTTCCTTTAATTTTTCTATATAACTTTGTCTTTCTTCACTATTCCATACCTCTTTCATTTTATTTTCGTGCATTTTATAAATGTTTTCACCCCAGAACCTATCTATTTGTTCCTCTGCTACTTCTTTGGATAGTTTTTCTCCATTTTCGTCATATAATTGTATTTCTTCTTCCTTTTCCTTTTTCCCTTTTAGTTTGTCAATATTTTTGAAAATCTTGTTCCTATCCTTCCTTACTTCATTAGCCTTCTTCTTTTCATTTTCCCACATTGCTTCCTTTATTATAACCTGCGTTCTCTCTTTTTGTTGTTTATACAGAAGAAATGCTCTTTCCCTTTCTGCTCCTGTCAGGCATCGTTTTTCTCTGTTAAGTTTTTTTCTCTTTTTTATTTCCTCTCTGATTTCATTGGTTATCCACTCTGGTTCTATCTTTGCTTTCTCTTCTCCAGTTGTTCTCCGTCTGTACTTTGCTTGTAGCTTTCTTTTTGCTGCTTCTTCTACAACTTTATCAAATTCATCCATCCTTGTGATTTCTCTGCTCTCTAGATTATTTTTTAATTCTTCCCTGTATTCCCTAAGACTTTCTTCGTCTGTTTTGTAATACATACTTTCTTTCCAAAATCCTTTTTTGTAGTTTTCTATCGTCGCTTTTACGCTGACCTCTACCTCAATCAGATTATGGTCAGATATATCTACTTTATCTTTTTCTTCATCTATGTTCATCTCATTGAAGTATTCATACATTTCTTTATTAACCAACACCAAGTCTATGGCACTTCTTTGATCACCTCTCTCCCATGTATATGTTCCTTTGCATTTCTCATCTACATTTAATAATATAAGGTTTTTATTGTTTATTATCTCGAGTATTTTCTTTCCATTTTCATTCTCCTCTTGGTATCCCAAGAAGCCTAGATGACCATTAAAATCTCCCATTATAATTAGTGCTTCATCTTCCTCTACTTCCTCTATTTTTTTCTCTAGCTCTGCTCGTATCTCTATGTTTCTCTCTTTACCTTCCCTATCCCCGCCACAATCCATATATACTACAATAAGTCTCACTTTCTTTTTAAGGATATTCCCTTTTACATCCAATATGTCTAAGTTCTTCGAATTAACTTTTTCCATTTCTATATCCTTGTCGTCTTTGTATATCACCATTAACCCCCCTCCTTTTTTATCCTTAAAGTCTCTCATACTCTCCTTCTTAATTGTACCATCACTTATATTAATCTTATCTATTTTTTGTTGTGTTTCAGTTAGCACTACTATGTTGATGTCAAAGCTATCGTTTAGGAGACTTTCCATTTCCATGTATTTTTGCTTTGTTAGGCCTTGTATATTTATAATTTTGAAGCTAATTCTCTTATTCTTTTCCGTTGGTCTGTCGCGTGATCCGTTTTCATTCCTTTTTCTGTTCCCCTTTTGCATTTTTTGTGGTCCTATCTTTACCTCCTTTCTCTGGCCCCCTGTTCTCTGAGGAGTTTCCCGTTTTTTATCATCCAGCCATTCTCTCCATTATCTTGTTTTTCTTTAAGCTCTTCCCTAAGTTTTGCCATAGCCTCTCTTTCCTTTTTCGTCATGTCCTTTGTTATCCCAACTCTTTTTTTCAAAGGATTTTGTTCATGTTTTAGTTTTTTAGCACTTTTTAGGATTTTCCACTTCATTTCTTCATTTTTAAATTTAATAAGCACTGGCCTAGGTCGTCCCCTTCCCCCCTCATTTCGCTTCCCTAGCCTTATTACTTGTTCCATCTCTATCTGATCTAGCTCTAAACTATTTCTGAAAATATCCTGACACCAATTAGTATCCTCTGTTTTTCTTTCCTCTGCTTCCTCTCTTTCACTTTATGGTACATTATATATCACTAAATTGCACACTCTCCTTCTTTTTTCCTCCTCTTCTTCTAGTTCCTGCAATACTTTTGATTTAACTACTTCCACCTGATTTTGTCCTACATTTCCAAAGTCATTCTGGCTAAACTTGTTGTTTACTGTACTTACGACCTCGTCCATTATTTCATTCTTCACCTTCCTCAGCACCTCTTCGACAATTTCTGCTCTCATTTTTGACCATTTTTCTTCTATTTCTCTCAGCTTTTCGTTCAACATTTTATTTCTTTCTTCTAGATCTTTCATTTTATTTTTACTACACTTTAATTCATGTTTGCAATTGTTGCACTGCCACATTAGTTCTTCGTGCTCTCTAAGAGCCCTATATGTACCTTTGGATATTTTCTGGCACATGGCGTGGTACCACATATCACATTCGTCACATTTCAGTCCTTCTTCGTTTTTTTTTACTTTATTTCTGCAGTCACTGCATACATCCTTACTTTGTTGCGAACTCATTATTCTTATTTACTGGTTTTTCTTGCTCACAGGGATTTTCTAATCACTTCACTTTTTCGTTTCACTACAGCTCCGCCACGTTGTTCGGCGACTTCAACGTTTGTTTTATATCACTTTATATCTTTTAACATCTACTTCGTCCATATAATTTTCTTCTAATTTTAAACTGTTAAATCACTGCTCTGTATTTTAATTCATGAATTGAAGATGATTTTCCTGTTATTTACTAATTTTTTCTTCCTTTGTCACTCACGCTAATTCAGGTCAACCACCCTCAACAACAGCTCCAAAAGTAAAAAGTCAAGACTTGATAAGCCGACTCAATTCATCAAAAAAATCATCTAATGACAGGGATCTACAGGTACTTGGCTACTTTGTAAGTGATAAAGATGCCATCCGCGCCATGGGTGGAGAGGTTCTCTCTGAAAATGCGGTAGAACAAAACCCTTCTTCAATTCCAACAGCATGTCTTGATGAAAATGTTTCAATCCATAAAGTCTGCCGATATTTTGATTCAGAAGGTTGGAAAGCTGTGGAGCATGTTTATGAAGCCTCAAGATTGTCAGCATGGTGGACATGTGAGCTCTGTAGTCAGGATTTGAACAAGATGGATTCTGTGGTCTGTGACTGTTGTCCTCAGTGGGTGCACCTTAAGTTAGTGTACTGTGTATTGTTAAAGAATGCTCCCGAGAGGAAAGTTTTGGAATTACAGAGACAGTTATGCCTAAAAATTCTAAGACAGCTGCATTTATTTTAATAATTGATTAAAATAATTTTTTTAATGATTTTTTTTTAATTAGTGAACAATTCAAAATTGTCTTTAAAATTATATAAATAAATTTGTTTTAAGTGTTTTGTCATTTTTTAGTTTTATTATTATTATTTATAATATTTATCGGCAAAATAAGCTTAACAGCAGGTTTGTCTATTTTACCGGACCGGCAAAATAAGCTTAAAAGTGGGTTTGTCTATTTTACCGGGACCGGCTAAATAGCCTATTCGTTTTCGAAAAATATGGGTCTCCCCAATAATTTGCATTAGAAAAGTTCAAAGCAAGTAGCCTTACAGTTCCTTTAGATAAACGGATGAGCCATTGTGTAACAAAGGTACATGTTTAGAACCCCAGCTAACCTAAACTTCCCCACCTAACCTAACCTACAGGCTGTCATTACCTATTTACCTAACAGGGGGCACGGCCCCTTTAACTGCCGAATTCTAAGCAATAAGGGAGTTATGGGGCATGGCTGTTATCATTTATGAAATGGAAAAACCACATTTTACACAGACACAAGAACACCAACTAAGCTAACCTAGGAGCCATATCCTTAACTACTGAAGGGCCTACACAACTCTCTGACCAGCCCTTATACTAGCATATTCTTAGCCTACCCTGCCCTAACGAATAACAGTCGCCCCCAAAAGCAACAATACATACGCCATGAACTTTATATCTTCCCCATTAGGAATATTGGGCTACGGTAAATAATTATAGTCCGTGGTATAGTAAACAAAGGCAGCCGTTAACAACTATAGGTACTATTGATTTCCTTGCTGCAAATAGGACAAGGCAAAGATACTGTTATAAAGTGCAAAACCAATCATGTCCGAACCCACAGTACTTAATGACAACAGTTGTGTAAGTTTCACAACATAACAAAAGACCGGTAGCAGATTGCCTGTCCAAACCTTAGACCACCATACACGTGATTTGTGAAAGGGTCCGCCCATCTCTCGTCTGAAATAACGATCTTTGGCAATTGTTACATTCATTCTCCTGCTGGTTCATGCATGCAATAACATTAACAACACAATCTGCAAGTTATTGACAATCGAAACCTTTAAATAATTCAAGAAAACGTGATTATTTTGAATGTTCGGAATCCGCAAAAAGACAATTCGGGTGCCACGAGCTTCACGTTATCAGTCCACTTTAACTACCGTGAGATCTCAAAATGCACAATTTAAATTTCCAAATTTCTCAGATATGAAAACAAGAACTATTAATCACCTACCCAGCCCTTGACGACTCCTGTAGACAATCGTTCAACTCATACACATTTGAATACTCTATTCCACACGAGACTCTAGTGGACGCCATGACTGTAAACAAGAGCTGTAGGCTCGGTAACTAGCATTTTCTATATTGATCGGAGGCCCACTTTTAGACAAACGAGTTGTTAATACATATGACGCAAGGGAAGCGTTTCTTGTAGAAATCGCCATCAATTTGTCGTTTTCTGAAGCATTATTTGAAAAATTAAAGATTTAGATATAATAAAATGAAGCTAATAGGGGAGAGTAAAATTATTAGGATTATTTAAATTAATATAAATTTCAACAGTAGGTATAGAATGGCATCAAAATCTAATTGGGCATGCTGAGCCGTTGCCATGGCGATAGCGTCCTAAAAACTAGTAAAAACAGGTGCTCAACCGACATGAGTAGTGACAACGGGAATAAAATTACGAATTGTCCAAAATCGAAGAGTTGGGTTTGGAATGATCACAGAGGAGAACTTGTCAAGATAAGGTAAGCAGTGTAAAGAGGCTAATTATATTTTCTTTCCCTACTGATTGCCAGATGAGACGTCCTTGGGTGCTCTTGACTATGGACCAAGAAGTGGCTGACACCCTCTGTTGTCATTTTTTATTTTGTTTAGGATGCTATAATCAGACAAATATCTCTAACGGGCAAAGAAAAAATTTTAACTATTGACAATAGTTACATAAATCCATGGATTTTTACTTATTGTTTTTTTTTTTTCCTTTTTGCATCTTGAGCAACAGCATTGCCAACTTTAAGAATGTGTAGTTCACAATACCAAGTATGTTTTATTTATAATCGAAATTATGAGCTCAAAGTTTATATGTACACACGCACACACACACACACACACACACACACACACACACATATATATATATATATATATATATATATATATATATATATATATATATATATATATATATATATATGTATATGTATATATATATATATATATATATATATATATATATATATATATATATATATATATATATATATATATATACATATAGCCTACACACACAAACACACACACACACATATATATATATATATATATATATATATATATATATATATATATATATATATATATATATATATATATATATATATATACATATATATATATATATATATATATATATATATATATATATATATATATATCAAATAAGCCATATATTTTAATACATTAATGTCTGGATTCTCTTAACGACCCCCGGATCAGAGTCTCAAGGCAAATTCACCCAAAGACAATAGCATCTGACCGGCCGGGATTCGAACCCTGGTCCAGGATGCTTGTATGACAGTGACCGCACCACTTAGCCACGTTCACTGTCAAACAAGTATCCTGGACCAGGATTCGAATCCCTGCAAGTCAGGTGCTATTGTCTTTGAGTGAGTTCACCTCGAGAGACTGAT
>NC_090757.1:7075370-7110370 GCF_036898095.1 Palaemon carinicauda
TGTGGCAGAGCTGTGCCTCTACCGGACCCGCCATTTTATGGCGTCGTTGTTGTTATGCATGCCTTATTTAGTTAGCCACAACAACGCTTCCGGCCTTATTTACTAATCGATTACATTAGTTTATTTAGTCTTCATAGCTAGGAACTTTTATATCGTGTTTCGACGCTTTTTATCGGTCATCGATTGACCTCATACCAGTCGGCTACTATAGCCCCCAGGCCAGAGCGCCTATATATAAGTGTTCATGCATGATTTTATTAGTGATCCTAGGCTAAGTTATGAAGATAGTGGCATTATTTTACAATACTTTCGACCGTGATGCAAGTGTTTTTTCGCCTTCAGGGACCATATAGGGGTAGGTTAGTTAGTGTCCCTTCCTAACCTAACCTACTTGTAGGACCCCTATATGCTTCCTTCATCCCCTGCCTTGGTATTCCCTCTGTTTAGCCTTGATTCCCTTTCTAAGTAGAGGGATCAAGTGTCTAATGGAGTATTTATCGCCTCTCAGTCCTCCCTAAGGGAATGAACCCCCCTTAGGGTTGCGTCTGAGAGTGAGGAAAGGCTAGCCCTTCCTCTATGGCTAGGAATAGTCTATGACTGTCCTGCGATAGCGATATGTCTTCTATCTTTCCTAGTTCAGGGCTCTTAGCCCTGCTCTAGGTTAGGTTTTGGAAGGTTACTCTGTCCCCTGCTGAAACTGTACCCATGCACCGTTTCAGCCTGGCTGCCTTATCTTAGGTTAGGGAGTGTCCTCCCTTTCCCTAGTGGCCGCTCTGGTACAGAACCCCTTCCTTGGAAGACTCTTCTCTTCTCCCCTCCCCACCTATCTCTTGTATAGCCTAGCCTACACTTAGGTTAGTCTATACCCATCTGTCCCCTGTCCTACAACTCCTCCTTAGGGTGGAGTGATAGGGCTACCTTGAGCTTCCATGTGCAGTCCGCTCTGGTACATATACCCTTCATAGTGTCCTATGGGGTTAGCCACTGGATGTGTTCTGCATGTGGAGGTCTCCCCCCTCTTTGGGTGTCCCCTAGCCCTCCCTTGGGCTACCCTAGCTCCCGGTCCTCTGTGACCCCTGCTCCTGGGTGATAGAGCCTGCCTCTATCATGGGTACACCCTCTCAGGGGGGGATGTCTGGGAGTCCATGACTGGACTTCTTACATCCCTCCCCCTGTCTCTCTCACTATCCGGGTGCCGGTCCCTTGCCGCCTCCACTGTCGGCGATACCCGCCTCCTACCTTAGTGACTCTCCCCTACCCTCATGCCGCCAGCCCCCCCGCTTGCCGGGGGACTGTCGACCGCCGATGGCTCTCCTCCTTCCTCCTAGCTTCGCCGTCCGCCTGCTGGTCGGCCACCGGAGTGCCGGCATCCACTGCCGGCAACCTGGTTCAGCTATAACCATCCTTGTCCCAGTCACCAATCCGGCATCCTCCGACTGCCGGAGCCGCCGCTCCTCTGCCGGCGTGCCGCCGTTGTGCCGGCGGCCGCCACCCTGGTATTACTCTTGACTTACATATTGTCTGTTCTAATGCCAGAAACTCTGCTGGAGCGGCCTCCAGCGTGCCGGAACCTCCCGGAGGCGTCAAGACTACTTGCACCCCCTTCTACTAGCTATCACTTGTATACTGATAGCCCTACACTGCAAACAGATGGCCTGTTTACACTCTTTAGATCAGTGCCTTGATACTGTTCTATTAGTAATCATGCTGTCTCTTTGCATTCTTCAAAATTCCAGCATGCTGCGTGCATCTTAGCGCGGCTGGTTGCCGGAAGCAGTTACCCTAAGGGACCTGTTAGCCCCCTAATTTGGGACTGAGTGATCTCGGTCCCAAACTTATCCTTGGTTTTTTCCATGGAATTCCATTGCCCTGTGGAATTTTAAGGAATACTATCCTGTGCCTTCGGCCATCTCGGATTATCCAGGGATAAAGCTTGCGGTAGCCAGCCGGGCGGGATGCATGGAGTATGTTTTCTTTACTACTTCAATCTCTATGCATCACACCCTTTCATTAAGTTAAAATTAATGATTAATCTTAACTTAGCTTAAGAACCACTCTTATGACTCCCCCCATACTCATTTTCTCTTTCTTCCACAGGAGGAGCAGATGAAGTGTGACTTCGACTTCTGCGCTGTGAAACGCCCGCACTTCTACGGGCATACGGCTTGCAGGACTCACGCCCCTTGTGCTAACAAGAAAGGGGATCTGAAATTCTGGGACCCACTGAATTGTACGGTCTGCCAGGCTCACCTAGTTGATGCCTTCCATAACCCTCCCTCAGCGGAGGTCAGGGACACTTCTCGGGAGAAGCTACGCAAGTGGGTGCGTGGCTTCCAGAAGAATGCCACCGGACCGTACCTGGCCACTGAAGAAATGAGGTCACTCCTGTTCCCTAAGGCCTCCCCTGATTCAGTGGTACCCAAGGATGTGATCCCCACTGTCCAAATTACAGTGGAACCTGATGTTGTCATGGCCCAGTCCATGCACGAGTGCCGCCTGGATTCCGAAGATGACGAACATATGTCGGATGTCTCGGAAGACACGGAGAAGACCCTTATGGCTCAAGGAGCTGAAGATGACGAAGACCAGGTGGAATACGCCGAGTCGGAGCAAGAGGTCGCTCCTCCTTCCATCTCCGCCCCTACTCCTACACCGACGGAAGTGTCTATCCCGTCTACCTCCACGACCCCGGATCCCTCTTCATCCACTCAAGAAATGATCCGGTTGATTAGAGCCGTCATGGACGACAGGTTAAAGGAGAATCAGGAGTTCATCAGGTCCATGATGGGATCCAGAGAACCGAAGAGGATTTCGGTTAAGGATCTCCCCGCTTGCTCACATGCCAACCCATGGAGGTATGCTGAGCATATGGTTATCGCGACCGGCAGGATCTTCGTCAGCGACAAGATCGGCACGGTCCCTTTGGAAGACGTGGAGTTCTTCCCAAACTTCGAGGCCTACCCGGACTGTTACGTCCGACTTCGCTCTGAACCTGCCTCTAAAGAAGAGACCGAACCGAAGGAAGAGATAGTGTTCGATCTCGCGAAGGCCCAGGCTATGCTAGCCAACACGTTCAAGAGTAGGGGTTTTACCTGCTCTAAGCTTCCGGCCCTGAGCAAGAAGCACCCTACTTATGTCGCACCTGAAAATGCGGTACTTCCATTCTTGGAAAAGGCCTTCGCTGCGTGCCTTAAAGCTGTGGAAGAGGGGAAAGCCTGCCCTGCACTGGAGGAGTGCAGACCCTTCTCCATAGTTACTCCCCCTGACGCTCGACACTGGAAGGACATCCAGCATACGTTCGTCGTGGGAAAGCTAGATCCTGACGTCGCTGGACGTCAGTTTAACGAAGACCTCCCGAAGCTCAACGATCACCTCCTTCGTCGGGAACAAGATACGAAAGAGAGGCTCGCAGCATCCATGTCCCACCAAGTCCAACTTGAAATTATGGCCTGTGACACCAGAGTACCAGACCACTACATGGTACTTTCCAAATCCCACATGGCAACCCTGATGAAGGACTTGTACCACTTCATGAAGGCTCGGAGAGCCTGTCGTGAATTCGTGTTCGCAGGTGCCACTGTGAAACACGAACCCCTGAGGCTGATTTCCTCCAACATCTGGGGCAAACACCTCTTTCCTTCTGACCTTGTGAAGGAAATCACCGACAAAGCCGCCACGGAGAATAGGAACCTTCTCCACAAGTGGGGCATGTCAAGGAAGAGGAAACCCTCTCAGGACGACGGACCTCAACCTAAGAGGAAATCCTCAAAACAGAAACCCCAGCAACGTCAACCAAGACGTCAGTTTCCGGGACCCGCTACCTCCCAAGTGGCAGCTCAGCCACAACAGACCTTTCAATTGGTCACCCAACCGGTGTTGTCACAGTCACCGGTCTTCACCCCTGCTTTCGAGCAACAGACGACTACCTTTCGTCCCAAAGGTAGAGGCTCAAACAGAGGTGCAGGCAGAGACGCGTCTCGCCGTCCCTCCAGAGGCAGAGGAGGAAAGGGAGCTAGCGGCCGAGGCAGCAAGCCCTCGGGACACCAGAAGCAATGCAGTGCTTCCGGTGGGAGGAAGACTCCGCCAATTCCAGGATCGTTGGACCTTCGATCCCTGGGCACACAGCATCGTCAAGAAGGGTCTAGGCTGGAGTTGGACTCAACCACCCCCAACATTCCAGCAGTTCTTCCAACAATCAACCCCCCTTCTGGAAGAATATGTCCTAGATCTCTTGAACAAGAAGGTGATAAGGAAGGTAAAGTCCACCAGGTTCCAAGGAAGACTGTTTTGTGTCCCCAAGAAAGACTCCGACAAACTCAGAGTCATTCTGGACTTATCCCCCCTCAACAAGTTCATAGCGAACGACAAGTTCAAGATGCTGACTCTTCAACAAATAAGGACCCTTCTGCCTCGAGGTTCCTACACGGTCTCCATAGACCTGGCGGATGCCTACTGGCACGTTCCAATGAACCATCACGCTTCCTCCTACCTAGGATTTCGACTCCAAAGGAAAAGCTACGCCTTCCGGGCCATGCCCTTCGGCCTCAATGTGGCCCCTCGGATCTTCACAAAGCTGGCGGACGCCATAGTACAACAGCTCCGCCTCCGAAACGTCCAGGTGATGGCCTACCTCGACGACTGGCTAGTCTGGGCTCCATCGCCCGAAGATTGTGTAAAATCTTGCAACAAAGTCACCCAGTACCTAGAACACCTGGGATTCAAGATCAACGAGAAGAAATCTCGCCTCTCTCCAGCTCAGAAGTTCCAGTGGTTAGGAATCCAATGGAACCTTCAGTCACACCGCCTTTCCATCCCCCAGAAGAAAAGGAAGGAAATAGCAGGGTCTGTCAAGCGACTACTGAAATCCAAACGAATTTCAAGACGCCAGCAGGAACGAGTTCTAGGCTCTCTACAGTTCGCCTCAGTAACAAACCCAGTGCTTCGTGCACAGCTAAAGGATGTCGCGGGAGTCTGGAGACGTTCTGCATCCATCGCTCGAAGAGACCTCAAGAGACGGCTCCCAAACAGACTTCGACTTCTCCTCAAGCCGTGGTCGGAAGCAAAGGCCCTGAAAAGGTCTATTCCTCTTCAACACCCTCCTCCATCACTCAACATCCACACGGACGCTTCGCTGGAGGGTTGGGGAGGTCACTCCCACCAAAAACAGGCTCAAGGCACCTGGTCTCCCCTGTTCAAGACGTTCCACATAAACATCTTGGAGGCCATGGCGGTCCTTCTAACTCTGAAGAAATTATCCCCGCCTCCCTCGATCCACATTCGTCTAACCCTAGACAACTCGGTGGTAGTTCGTTGTCTCAATCGCCAAGGCTCAAGATCGCCCCAGATAAATCAGGTGCTTCTCCCAATCTTCCGTCTGGCAGAGAAGAAGAAGTGGCACCTGTCTGCAGTTCACCTACAAGGATTCCGCAACGTGACAGCGGATGCTCTATCTCGAACAAACCCGATAGAGTCGGAATGGTCTCTAGACGCAAGATCATTCTCCTTCATCTCTCACCAAGTCCCAGAACTTCAGATAGATCTCTTCGCAACGAGCGACAACAATCAACTTCCTCGGTATGTGGCCCCGTACGAGGACCCCAAGGCAGAAGCAGTGGATGCCATGTCACTGGACTGGAACAGATGGTCCAAGATCTACCTGTTCCCTCCCACCAACCTTCTGCTGAAAGTCCTCTCCAAACTGAGAACCTTCAAAGGGACAGCGGCCCTAGTGGCTCCCAAGTGGCCCCGGAGCAACTGGTACCCCCTGGTCCTGGAGCTGCAGCCCAAGCTGATCCCTCTCCCGGGCCCAGTTCTCTCCCAACAAGTACAGAAGTCGACTGTCTTCGCTTCATCATCGAAAATCAAGGACCTTCATCTCATGATTTTCTCTCCCTAGCCGCAAAGAAGAGGTTTGGGATCTCGAAGAAAAGTCTGGACTTCCTAGAGGAATACAAGACCGAATCCACAAGACGGCAATACGAATCATCCTGGAGGAAATGGGTCTCCTTCGTCAAGACAAAAAATCCTAAGGAAATCACAATTGATTTCTGCATGTCCTTCTTTATTCACCTTCATGGACAGGGATTAGCAGCCAATACGATTTCAACCTGCAAATCGGCCTTGACCAGACCAATTCTGTATGCCTTCCAAATTGATCTGTCCAGCGACATCTTCAATAAACTACCGAAAGCATGTGCTCGCCTACGCCCAGCACCCCCACCGAAACCGATCTCCTGGTCATTAGACAAGGTGCTCCATTTCGCCTCCAACTTGGATAATGATTCATGCCCTCTCAAGGATCTGACTCAGAAAGTTATATTTCTCTTTGCTCTCGCTTCGGGAGCTCGAGTCAGCGAAATAGTGGCATTATCAAGAGAGGAAGGACACATCCTGTTTACCGATACAGGAGACGTTACCCTCTCCCCTGATCCGACGTTTCTCGCCAAAAATGAATTACCCACCAAAAGATGGGGCCCCTGGAGAATATGCCCCCTGAAGGAAGATGTCTCTTTATGCCCAGTAGAGAGCCTCAAGGTCTATCTTCGCAGAACTTCGAACTTTGGTGGAGGCCAACTCTTCAAAGGAGAAACATCGGGCAGCGACCTGTCACTGAAACAATTAAGAGCGAAAATCACCTACTTCATTCGCAGAGCGGATCCTGACAGTACACCCGCCGGTCATGATCCTAGGAAAGTTGCATCATCTCTGAATTTCTTTCAGAGTATGGACTTTGAAAGCCTTAAAAACTTCACAGGCTGGAAGTCCTCGCGCGTTTTCTTTAAACATTATGCGAAACAAGTGCACAAAGTCAAACATTTTGTGGTAGCCGCAGGTAGTGTTATGAAACCTGCACCTAACTCTGCATAGAACAGTGAGTTACTTGGGACTCTAACTCTTCGGGTGCCTATGTTGACCCTCGAGCGATACATAGTGATGTCGAAAACACTTAGTGCTTTTATAACTGTTCTTATCCCAGGTGAAATGTCATAGTTGTCACACAAGTGCCGCATGCCCTGAGCATGATGTGTTTTTAATCAAAGACTTACGTTCCTCGAGAACGAGTGCCTACTAATAAACTTGAAATTCCTTTTCAGATTCAAGAGCAAGTCTTTATTACTATGTACATTATATTTACTGTAAATGAACTTTACTTATTGCTGCAATTCATTTAATTTCTGCATCTGTGAAATAAAATTTCTATTTTATTACCTGTGCGTCTCAATCAGCTCCTACTTACTATGAAATACATGCCTGTCATAGTTTTATTATCCCCTTTTTTCCTTATGGTTATGGAGAAATTAAGATACTAACTCTTAATTTATATTCACTCTGATTATGTAATGTTCCAATACGAATACTTACTCTTCATACCCTGGAGATGAATCACCCTTCTCAGCACACAGTGCCCAACCACCACTGGTCTGCTTTTCAGAATGTTCCTATACGAATGCCAAACATTCAGCTTCGTCTCCAAGTTCTTCAAGTTCTTCTATCAGGGTGAATAGCCCTTCAATACCACTTTGACGTCGGCATGGCCCGTGGGAACTTCACTGCCAAGGGGGGCAGGATGATTCTTCCCTACGGTTCTTTACCAAGATTACTATGCTATTTTGTCAATGCCTTGGCACTTACTAATAGGGGAAAATCTACCACGATACATTGATTCTCTGGTATTCTTCCATCAGGACGCCATGGCTTGAGCCCAAAAAACGGATTTTGAGCGAAGCGAAAAATCTATTTTTGGGTGAGATAGCCATGGCGTCCTGATGGACCCTCCCTGCTACTTCGTCCAGTTTTTAGGTCCCACCCTGCTCTGCTGTATCATGGTGATGGGCAAGCAACTGGCTTCAGGATGAAGACGGACGTGACGTCATTTAAGCAATGGCGCCCGTTTGTTTACGTCTCGAGTACCAGAAGTAGCCACGAATGAGATTAGCTATGGAACGGCTCCCAGCTATTCTCAGCCCTTACACACCGAAGCATTAACTCTGTTCGGGGTGTAGATAGCTATGTGGCGCGTTAATACATGCGTCCCCTGTTGATATACGATGTCTTAAAGGGAAACCTTTAGGATACTCGCTCCAGAAGTTAGAATTCTGTGATAACCTGTGGTTAAATTCTCTGGGAATATCTTAGTAGTTATTTACCCAAGGAAGCTACCAAAAAGGAACCTTCCATCAGGACGCCATGGCTATCTCACCCAAAAATAGATTTTTCGCTTCGCTCAAAATCCGTTATATATATATATGTATATATACACAAATAAGCCATATATTATACTACCTTAATATCTGGATTCTCTCTATACATCGGGATCAGAGACCTACTATGAGATTCAGGGCCTCTGTAACACAGTTTTTTGGACTTTGCTCCTTATCAAGGCATCGGATGTAGCTGAAAGTTGACATATGTATATTTTACAACCACACACAAATTTTGTCAGCATTTTCAATAACCTAAACCCGATAGTTTTAATTTTTATAGAGTAAAAATGATCTAGCCGACGCCATGGCCAGTGATAACGAGCCAAGAGTCGAAAACATTCATTACGTAAGCAATGTAAACACCTTTTGACAAAATTTTGCCCCGCCCATCCACCGGACACCCATTCACCTTCTTCCATCGGCTCTGGAACCCATAACAGTCAAGAATGGCTAGCAGGATTTGGAATTGCCCCTGTGGTTGCAAAACTGCATTTATCTTACGACTTGCAACTTTATACAGTCAAGAGAAATTCCATGGCCATATTTACTATAGCCTGAATAGGTAATTATTCAGTTTCTAGTTTAAATCCAATGTTTATGCTCTGATTTGTATTTAGCGTAATATGATTATAATACTTGTAATGTCACTCAGGCTTTTGAACATTTCCATTAACTATTCACTATGCCACCAAGAGAGAGAGAGAGAGAGAGAGAGAGAGAGAGAGAGAGAGAGAGAGAGAGAGAGAGAGAGAGAGAGATTGTATGTAAACAGTCTTGATATAACTATTTTTGTTAAAATGAGAATTTTGTGATAAACTCTCCATCAGACCAACGGATCATCCGATATCATTTTTTTTTTCTTCTTCTTAGGCCGTACGACCGTGTTGGCTATGTTTTGGGCATGACTGCATTTTGTAAATAAATCATGAATAGTTTTAGGAGTTTTATTTGTACATCTTATGGGAATTTATAGGAGTAAAGTGAACATAATTCATTTATCCTTTAAAATAATTACTACATGTAGCAAAACAAATAGTAGTAAAGATGATAATGCAATGAAGGAATGATACCAAACTTTATCTTTAGCTTCAACATCGGCAATAACATACCCAGTTGCCATAAATTTGTCAGCTTAATGAAATAGCCTATCATCTAATATAAAACTTAAATTCTGAGGAGGCCATGGCTTATTGCACAGTGAAAAAAAATGACACAGACTTTATGAATGGCGGAACGATACATAAATGTGGGTGGGGTATCTGTGCTAGCGTAGTAATACTACTGTAGCAGTATTGCCGCAACAGTAGTATACATGAATTAAACGTTTAGGCCAACTGCTGGGATCCTTGAGGATCATTTAGCACTTCTTACAACTACTCGAGAAATAAGATTTTATAGCCAGAATTTTAATTTTCTGATCCAACAATGCCCATGATAGTCTTCAGTGTTATCCAGAATTATAACGAGGCTAAAGTGGGTGGAGCCTCATGAAGTCATCATTCTGACGATAATTATTGGTGAAAGTTTAAAGCAAAATACAGTACCGGCTATTTTTTTTTTTTTTTTACAGTAAATAGATCGGTAGATAGACAATAAATAAAAATTGCTTGACATTGGATATAGCAGTTATCAAATCAAGCTTGTCTACTACGTTTTTGAAAATTACCAACTATTCCCTACACCTTGTCAGTCTGATTGTGAGCTATAAAGTAGACTGTAATTTCTTAGGAAACTTATTTTGGGAGTTAGACAAATATGTTAATAAATACAAAAACACTTCGATTAGAAGTGTTTTTGTATTTATTAACATATTTTGTTCGTTTGTTCATTAGGACAATTCTCAGTGGAGAGGTTTCAGAGTTCATAAAGGTGTACTGCTTTGCTTTTATTTACACTTTTGTGTTATTGTTGGCAGAGGTATAGCCTTCGTTACGTATAACCAATCATCGATCGAGAAAGAGAGAAGAAATGCCGTCATAAGTTACGTAACGAGTGCGTTCGAAACCTTTTCTCTGAGTAAGTTGGCCCGTCTTCAAAAATCGTCACTTTTACTTAATAAAGTACCAAATTTATTCAACCTACGTAATGCAGAATATAGTCAAAATTTATGTGTAGATATAATGTGCATTCTAAATAAGCGTTATATTTATGAAATTCATAGAAAAAAAGTTATTGCGAAAAAACCGTGTTACAGAGGCCCTGAATCTCATAGTAATCGGAAATCAACTCAAAGATAATAGCTTCTGGTCAGCCGGGAAATTGAACCCCAGTCCGAGAAACTGGCCCGACAGTGACATACCATATAACCTGATCCTCTCTACACCTCGGGATAAGAGACCCAAGGGGAAAATCAACTCTACGATAATAGCTCTGCTCATTTGATTATGAAAAACACATCTAAATGTGCAAAATTTATCATTACACACACAGACACACACACATATATATATATATATATATATATATATATATATATATATATATATATATATATTTATATATATAATATACATATCTATATATTATCAGCTTTTACCAGTCCAAGGCAGAACAAAGGCCTCAGCCATGTTCTTCCGCTTGCGTCTGTTTATGGTCTTTCTATGTCAGTCCACACCCCGAAAACATTCTTAGTTAGTTCGTTAATCCATCGTCTTCTCTTCCTTTCCCTGCTTCTTTTGCAATCTCTAGGGACCCATATATATATATATATATATATATATATATATATATATATATATATATATATATATGTACTGTATATACATATATACATATATATATATATATATATATCTATATATATATATATATATATATATAGATAGATAGATAGATAGATATACATATATATATATATATATATATATATATATATATATATATATAGATATATATATATATATATATAATTAAATTTTTATGACAATTTACATTGCTCTATTTACGAGCTTTCGAGAATAAAACCTTATTCTCAAGGCCAAAATCAAAGACGAAAAATAAAAACATCTGAAAATACAATAGAAAATGTTCTTTATGAAATAAAAGGAATCGGAACAAATTAAAAAATCTATGTAGGAAAAACTAATTAATAAAATGGACTTAAGATTAAACAGTTGTTATATCAACTCATGAAGAGAAAAGGATGACTTAAAATGTAATAAAAATCATTGCATCACGATAAAAATAAAAATGAAATATAACTTGAGATTAAAAAGAAATCATATATTAAAAAATACTATGGAAAAGCTTTTAACTCAAAGAAGAAATTATTCAAACTTTAAAGAATAAAAATGAACTATGTTTTCGCTAATACCTTCAATTAGGTTAAGTGTTAAACATCAATCATTTTCACTTTTTAACAAATAATATTGAATATCTATTACAGGTGTGACCCGTGAGAAATCTTGTATGATGACCAAAACTGTTCCGGACATGGAAATCACGACGAAGATCAGCTCCTGGTTTGACACATTAGCTCCTCTGACTTATGTTTCCGAGTGAGTCATTTGGTTTAAGGCTTGCTTCACATGAGCGGATTGATGTCGCGCGGTTTTGTCCAAGCGGATTATAAATTAGTGAAGATCAAGGAGGCACTTTACACGCTACCCGCTCAACAGAATTTCCGAGCAATATTATTTCCTGGCGGTAGAATTTCCGAGCGGTAAAATTTCCGGGCGGTAGAATTTCCAGGCAGTAGAATTTCCGGGCGGGAGAATTTCCGGGCGGGAGAATTTCCCATCGGTAGAAATTTCGATCGGTAAAATTTCCGAGCGGTAGAATTTCCGAGCAGTAAAATTTCCGATCGTTAGATTTTCGAGTGGTAAAATTTCCGATCGGTAGAATTTCCAAGCGGTGGAATTTCCAAGCGGCATGATTTAGTAGCGGCGTGCACTGATAATCCCCTTAAGCCCTGTCCACACGATCGAGCATGCCCGACGGGCAAACAGTGATTCCAGGCCACAGTAGTTAGTGAAAATGAGGGTTGATGACGTCAGAAGTGGGAAAACTAATGCAGGGATCTGGCAACACTGTATGATGCCAGATCCCTGTCTGTGGTTTTCCCGCTTCTGACGTCATTAACCCTCATTCTTACTAACTATTGTGGTCTGGTATCACTGTTTGCCCGTCGGGCATGCTCGATCGTGTGGACAGGGCTTTAGACCCAGTGTAGCGCCTTATAGAAACTAAGTCCCCTCGGGGAAAATCCTCTCTTGTGAAGACATGTCTCCTAACAAGCGGAAATATTTCCGTACGGAAAAAAATCCGCCCATGTGAAACGAGCTTAGGTCCTCTTCCAAACTTAGGATAAAATAATAATGAATTTGCATGGATAAATTCGCTGTGTTCTGTAAGAGAAATCGTTTTGTAAAGAATAAATAAGATTAATGAAAAGGTGATAATCTATATTGTTTATATGTAAGTCATGACAGGTTAATATATTTTTTTTTTCTGATAATATCCTATATCTTAGGTGGATTTTACAGACAACATTTTGACTTGAGATACGATTTTTATGAAATGTATGCATACTGGAACATAGTACTGTATATTTTATATATATATATATATATATATATATATATATATATATATATATATATATATATATATATATACTCACACACGCTTGTAGTCAACGATTAAGAAGGTAACAGAAGGTTTTGTGAAATAAGATTCTTAAACATCACATAAATAATCGAACACAATACTGTGTACACACACAACACACACATACAGTACACACATATACATACATATATATATATATATATATATATATATATATATATATATAGAGAGAGAGAGAGAGAGAGAGAGAGAGAGAGAGAGAGAGAGAGAGAGAGAGAGAGAGAGAGAGATATTAGTAATAGTAAGAATCATAAGTAGCAACACTGCTCTACAACCAAGGTACTTAATTCATGTTTTATTTTCAATAACCACAAGAGGATTAAATCCAAAATATTTTCAATACCTTTAATGCATATTTCCAATGGACGACATCAATGTAAATATCAGCAAGTATTGTTTTTATTTTCATTACAGCGAGGACGGCAAACGAGAACAGGGCCTCTGGGTACTTGGTGCTCGACGATCCGACCTGAACGAATATTTGGAACCAGCTGTCCAGGAACTAGATCAACTGAGCCTACTTGATTAATCCCGTTGTGGTAGCTTATTGAAAAAGGCACTACCTGACGATCTCCTGGACTGGGGTTCGAGCCCCTCTTTAACTCGATAGTTTCTTGTAGTGTATGTAGTCTCCCCATCCTTGTGAGATATGGATGGGGGGGGGGGGCTTTGGTGGAGCCTATAGGTCCACCTGCTGAGTCCTGAGAAGCCATTGCCTGGCCTTCTCTGGTCCTAGCTTGGGTGGAGAGGTGGCTTGGGTGTTGATCATATATACAGTATATATATATATATATATATATATATATATATATATATATATATATATATATATATATATATATGTGTGTGTGTGTGTGTGTGTGTGTGTGTGAGTGTGAGTGTGTGTGCGGTCAGTCTCTGGGCCCTAGGCCTAGGGATTTGCCACTGTCCTTTGACTCTGCCACTCAAGAACGACCTTTAAACCTTTAGACAGTTAACCCTAACATTTGTAAAAGACTATGGGACCCTTATTTCTAAAGGATTTTAGAGTACCCATATGTGGGATGCGTGTGTGTCACCTTGAGTTATGTTTAGTCCAAGTCTTCTTATTCAAGAGTGAACTATTGGAGACAGGACACAGGTGTGAAATAATCAATCATTCCATTGGCTATCGGTAGTGTTGTGACACACTGCCGTTTGCACCTGACTCCTAAAGGCCTGTTGCAAGTTTCAGGCTATGAGACTCCAAGAAAGAGTTAACGAACATTCCTTATATGATTAAAAAAAAACTTTCATGGTTGTTAAGATAAATAATAGCTCCACTGAAGGAAAAGGACTTTATAATCCGATGCTACATAGAAAAAAAGGTATGGTCAATTCTTTTTAGTGAGGCAGATTTACACCGACTTGCAGGGGTGCCCTTTTAGCTCGGAAAAGTTTCCTGCTCGCTGATTGGTTATAGAAGATAATTCTAACCAATCAGATAGCAGGAAACTTTTCCGAGCTAAAAGGGCACCGCTGCGAGTTGGTGCGAATGCGCCTCATCAAAAAAAAAAAAAAAAAAAAAGTTAGGATCCTTCAATGTCAACTCTTTCAATTTTTTCATTTAGTTTTCTAGATAATTAAAAAAAAAGATTTACGATTTGTAAGTAATGTTCTCAAACGAAACATTGTCTGTCTGTCTGTATGTATGTATATATGTTTATCAGTACGAGTACTGTTGCGTATGTAATGTACAGTCAAAAGCAAATGTCCTGTCGTCTCCAGTCCCGCTCTGTCACCCCCAATATCTATAGATTCCAGAATTTCAGGTGTAGAAGAGTTTGGTTGTGGGGGGGGGGGGGGGGTAACGGGCGGAGGGAGGACGACGGTGGGCCGGGGAAGTACTTGTTAGAGCTGTAAGGGGTGTGATGGTAGGGGAACCACGATAAATTATGGATGAACGTAAATTCAGTATAATTTCTCCACATCTTAATTCTAACATTATAATTATTCTAACTTATAATTATATGGCATATTTGTTGTGTTATTTGCTATGCCATTCTCACAAACAATTTGTTGACAAAAAAAGATCGATGTTTAATTTGGAAATATATCATGACCCGACTGAAAAATCTTTCGTAAACACAAGCTAGGAGTTCTCTCTCTCTCTCTCTCTCTCTCTCTCTCTCTCTCTCTCTCTCTCTCTCTCTCTCTCTCTCTCTCTCTCTCTCTCTCTCTCTCATTAAATATATATATATATATATATAAATATATATACATACATACATATACATATACATACATATACATATATATATATATATATGTATATATATATATATATATATATAATATATATATATATATATATATACATATATATATATATATATATATACACATATACATATATATATACATACATATATATATATATATATATATATATATATATACACATATATATATATATATATATATATATATATATATATATATATATATATGTATATATCAAATGGTACTTGGAATACTATGAAAAGGAGATGAAGACAGAAATTGATTGTTGAGAGTTTTTGAGAAAGTAATGCAAATTACAAGATAGAGCATGCTAAAGATTCCAGTATTTCCTCCTCAATAAAACAAAAAATATTCCCTTTAATCTTCATCTTCCATAGCCCACCCACTCGATCCTCCCAACTGAGTCCGTACTTTATCCAATGATGCAGGCTTGTACCTATGCATCCAAGGATATTTCCTTCTCAAAAAAAAAAAAAAAAAAAAAATTAAGTTCCTCTTTCTTTTTATTTTTCGTTGCTGCTGTTTCTCCTCCTCTTCTTGTTTCTGCTGCTTCCTTTTTTTCTGATTTTGTAGATTTTTTATTTTTTTTTATTTTAAAGATTTTATATTTTTTGTAGATTCTATGTTTTTTTTTTTATCTTTTTAGATTTATAATTTATTTCTGCTTCTGATTCACCTCCTGCTTCTCCTCCTCTTGTTGCAGCTGCTTCTTTTTTTTTCTTTTGGACTTTAAAGGTTTTATATTTTGGGGAGATTTTATCCTTTTTTATTTTTTGGGGGGGATTTTATAGTTTTCATTTATTTATTTATTTAGTTTTTTTTTTTTTGCTGCTGCTGCTTCTCCTCCTGCTTTTGTTGCTGCTGCTTCTCCTCCTGCTTCTCCTTCTCTTGTTGCTGTTGTTTCTTTTTTTTCTTTTTTTTTGAATTTTGTAGATTTTATAATTTTTTGGAATTCAGGGTTTTTTTTTTTTTTTGGGGGGGGGATTTTTTAATCGTTATGCTACTGCTGCTTCTCCTCCGGCCTCTCCTCCTCTTGTTGCCGTTTTTTTTTTATGTATTTTGTGGTTTTTCTATTTTGAGGGGGGGGGGGCGATTTTTAAAAATTTCTCTTTTGCTGTTTCTTCCCATCCTGCTTCTCCTCAAAGGATTCAGCTTCTTCCCCCAGCCTGACTTCATTGGTTCCACTATTAGGACCTGACTGCATACTAAAAGAACCTCCCCTCTGCATAGCCAGTCATCTAGATTATTCCATCAGAGCCACCCGAGAGTTAGTATCCAAAAGAATAGATCTAGATATCTGACCGTTTGTTCACCTGACGAAGCCCTTGTACGATTACACCAGGGAACATAGCATACTAGAAAAAGACAAGATTTTCCCCTCTGTAGAGCAAGTCCTCTAGGTTATTCCACGTCTTTCAAGCGGAGTAGTTGAGTCAATCATCCCTTAAGCACTCCCTGGAAAAAAAAATCGCCCTTCTCTCCATCTTTCATAGTCCATCCACTTGATCCTTCCAAGTCAATTCTTTACTAAATGATGTAGAGCTTGTACCATCTGCATCAAAGGATATTTCTTCCTAATTAAAATGTCCCTTTCCGCTCCTCTCATATTCTGTCTACCTGATCCTTCTAATGGCACTTGCATAAAAACTTGTTTACTTACAAAAGTAAACAAACTAATAATTTCCCCAAAAACTCTACTGAAACTTATTCTAAAAATAAATTCCACATGCATAATTTTTTAGATTTTCTCTTTTTTTTATAATTCAGGAAAGATTTTATTTATTTACATGTGAAAAATTTGCCAAATGCGGCGAACATATCTTTAAACTGTTTTCTTTTGCTTTCGAGGACTTCGATGCTTTTGCTTCCGGTGATTATAGTATGCTTTTGCTGGGTTATAACAGTAACGGTACTGCTGACGTTGGTCCTTCTGTCCTGGCTGTTGCCTTGGGCATGGTGGTTGAATCTCTGCGTCGTATTCATTTCTGCTTTGTTCATCCATCAGAAGAGTTTTAGCATTAACCATTTTTCTAAACTTCTCCTCGAATGCCTCCTGTATGAATTCGGGTTTGTCCCCGTGTCTGTCCGGATGTAACTTTAAGGCCAAGCCTTTGAAGGCATTTAAAATTTCTGCCCTCGTGGCCGTCTGACCCACACCCAAAACATCATAATGGCTTTGGTTTTCCCATTTCTTCTTTAGCGCCTTAGCATCTTCTATGAAGTTCAAACATTCCTCGGATCCCTTTACCGTTCTAACAGCTTCGAAGTCGTTCATGGCAGCGTCGAAAAGGTCAAGTTTGAGAAGGTGCTTTCCTCGTAGCATGTAGGCTCTGCATCCTTGAAGACCTTTCTCAATGGCTTGGCAGCAGTCCAATATGATATCCGTATCAACAGGGTTTCTGGAGTCTGCATTCGCTTCAGCTCGAAGGAGATGCAGAAGAGCATTTTCAGTTTTTAGAATTTCCAGTAACTTTTCTTGGTCCTTTATCTGAAGATCTTTTTGGACGCAGTCATTTTCGAGTTCTTCTATTTTCTTATTATGGATTTTCTTAAATTCTTCCATTTCCTCCATTCCCGTTTAAAGAATTTCCTGTTTCTTCTCCTGTTCCTTCATCTGAAGATCTTTTTGGAAGCAGTCGTTTTGCAGTTTTTCTATTTTCTCATTATGAATTTTCTTAATTTCTTCCATTTCCCTGCTTAGAATTTCCTGTTTCTTCTCCTGTTCCTTCATCTGAAGATCTTTTTCAGCGCAGTCAATTTTCAGCTCTTTCTGAGCTGTCAGTTTCTTGCTTCTCTTTCTCTGTATTCATCTCATTTATTACTCTTCTCAATTCATTTAGTTGTCCTTCTTTAGCCCTCCTCATAGCAAATATTATTCCATCGAATATGGCACCAGAAGCAGCCAAACCGATGTAAGTTGTCTTGTTACCATGAGAAAGGATTTCCTCCCTCGCTCCGATGTCGAATTCGGGGAGAAGTTTGCCTACAAACCATCTTGATTTCAACTGGTCGTTGAATCTCAAAGCTTCTGCCTCCATTTGTCGCAAATAAAGTTCACACCCACGTAGTTCCTCACGAGCTTTCCAAAAGCCCCCAATCCAAGGACAGCGCTGCAGCCACCCACCGAGGAATCCATCCTGAGAGGCGACTGCACGACAGTCTCCAAATCGCGGCGCCTCTGGGAGAAGACACGAAAACCATTTGAAGACTAATAACGACTCCTGGAGAGTTCGCAGCTGTCCCTGAAGGTTCAACGTCATATCCTCGCACGCAGCATTCCGTTCTTGGATAACTGAAGCTGCATTTTGAGGCCAGTTGTATTTTCCTCTAACAAATTGTCCGATCATATTCACACACACACACACACACACACACACACACACACCGAATGCTTGTTTGAACATAGTGGTCATAACTATTCAGAGGTTCGTATCAGCATTGGTTTGAAAAAATGAAAGAGTCTTAAAAGGATTCTGAAGACTTTTCAGTCTCCTTGAGACTTTTTGGAGTCACAGACTCCAACAACAGATCTCCGTGAAATTTATGCCTCTTTTCCAGACGGAAGACGGTGTTAACTTAAGAAATAATAATAATAATAATAATAATAATAATAATAATAATAATAATAATAATAATAATAACAAAAACAATAATAATAATAATTATCATTATTATTTTTAATCCAATATAATTAAACAGTAATAATGTAAAATTAATTTTTCTATCGAATATATAGTAATAATTATATATTTACAGGATCCCTTTTGAAAGTCTTCCATAATTGCTTTAAAAGGTTAATTATCCTATTAGGTGTCGCATGCGTGTATATATATATATATATATATATATATATATATATATATATATATATATATATATATATTATATATATATACACACACACACACAAACACATATATAGATATATATATATATATATATATATATACATATATATATATATATATATATATATATATATATATATATATTATATTAGTGCACATTCACACATATATCTATGAAATATATGCGTACAAACACACGCATATATATATATATATATATATATATATATATATAGTGTGTGTGTGTGTGTGCGTGTGTTTGTATGCATATATTTCATAGATATATGTGTGTATGTGCACTAATATAACGAAATCCTGCATTTTTTTTCATTCGTGGTTAAAGAAAAATTAACCGTAACCAGAGAAATGGATCCAATGTAGTACTTTCTGGCCAGTCAAAGGACCCAATAGCTCTCTAGTGTTAGTATTTCAACGGGTAGTTGGTGCCCTAGTCAACCTACTACCTATTAACATGCAGTACCGGAATTAACGAAGCCAACTGTACATCTGTCTGGTTAATTCGCAGCAGTGGTAATTTTTTTTTTTTTTTTTAAAGAAATAAACATCTCGGAATCAAGTTGTTGTCATTCTTGAAACTAGAACTATCAATCCTAACTTCATTAAGATTACATTTATATAATCTTATAGTTTATAGTGTATTTAGGAAATATTTGTTTTAATGTTGTGTCTGCTTTTGAAATGTTTTATTTTCGCATGTTTCCTTTCCTCACTGGGCTATTTTCCCCGTTGAAGTCCCTAGCCTTATAGCATCCTGCTTTTCCACCTAGGGTTGTAGCTTACCAAGAAATAATAATAATAATAATAATAATAATAATAATAGAATATAACTTCAATTACACGTCAACATACGCGGGAAAAACCTGTAATTACAAGTAGTTAACACTTAAAAAAAAACAATAATCTTAATCGGAAATTCTCTGTAAAAATATACTGTTCTCGGTCGTTTACTATTTACTATTAATTGCCAAGCTACAACCCTAGTTGGAAAAGCAGGATATGCTAGAAGCCCAGAGGTCCCAACAGGGAAAATAGCCCAGTGAGGAAAGGAAACAAGGAAAAATAAAATATTTTAAGTTTTTTTCAGTTAAATACAGGCGACCGTAATTTTTTACCCTACTTTATTATTATCTTTTAGGGTTGGTGACCGTAATATCACTCCTTTACGTCAACATATCCGTTTTTAAAACTTCAATATGGATATAATTTAACACGAATAAATATACTTTTATTATTATTATTATTATTATTATTATTATTATTATTATTATTATTATTATTATCAATTAAGCTACAACCCTAGTTGGAAAAGCAGGATGCCATAAGACCAAAGACTCCAACAGGGAAAAATAGCCTAGTGAGAAAAGCGAATAAGGAAATAATTATACTACAGGAGAAGTAATGAATAATTAATATAGAATATTTTAAGGACAGTAACAACATTATAATAGATCTTTCATATATAAACTTTAAAGAGAGACATACTTCAGCCTTTTTAACTTACTGTTACATTATAACAGTATTCATCTGTTTAAAATCTAGATAAAAACAATTTAACAATATCTACCATAGGGTTATGGTGACCGATGTGGTAACGTCCCTTTACTAGTAAACGCCAGACTGGGGTTCGAGTCCCACGCAAACTCGTTAGTTCCCTTGGTCACTGCAACCTCACCATCCTTGTGAGCTAAGAAAGGGTGGTTTGGTGTAGCCTATAGGTCCATCTGCTGAGTAATCAGCAGCCATTGCCTGGCTCTCCTTGGTCCTAGCTTTGGTGGAGAGGGGGTTTGGGCGCTTTTCATATGTATATATGTTCAGTCTGTAGGGTATTATCCTGCTTGATTGGGCAATGTCACTGTCCTTTGCCTCTGCCATTCATGAGTAGCCTTTAAACCTATGAACTGTTTTTCAATCAATTAAAACTGTTTTATCTTATTTCTCTTTCTCTTGTTTGTTTTAAAGATTTTAATGATGTTACTGTTCTTAAGATATTTCATTTCATTTATTTCTTTTTGTACATTATCTATTTCCTTTCCTTTCCCGGTGGGCGGGGGAAGTACTTGTTAGAGCTGTAAAGGGTGTGATGGTAGGGGAACCACGAAAAATTATGGATAAACGTAAATTCAGTATAATTTCTCCAGATCTTAATTCTATCGTTATAATTATTCTAACTTATAATTATATGGCATATTTGTTGTGTTATTTGCTATGCCATTCTCACAAACAACTTGTTGACAAAAAAAGATCGATGTTTAATTTGGAAATATATTATGACCCGATTGAAAAATATTTCGTAAACACAAGCTAGGAGTTCTTTCTCTCTCTCTCTCTCTCTCTCTCTCTCTCTCTCTCTCTCTCTCTCTCTCTCTCTCTCTCTCTCTCTCTCTCTCTTCTTTCTTCCCATAAATATACATATATATACACTATATATATATATATATATATATATATATATATATATATATATATATATATATATATATATATGGGCAGAGAGAGAGAGAGAGAGAGAGAGAGAGAGAGAGAGAGAGAGAGAGAGAGAGAGAGAGAGAGAGAGAGAGAACTCCTAGCTTGAGTTTACGAAAGATTTTTCAGTCGGGTCGTAATATATTTCCAAATTAAACATCGATCTCTTTTTGTCAACAAGTTGTTTGTGAGAATGGCATGGCAAATAACACGACAAATATGCCATATAATTATAAGTTAGAATAATTATAATGATAGAATTAAGATCTGCAGAAATTATACTGAATTTACGTTGATCCATAATTTATCGTGGTTCCCCTACCATCACACCCCTTACAGCTCTAACAAGTACTTCTCTGGCTCACCGTCGTCCTCCCCCCCCCCCACAACAACCAAACTCTTTTACACCTGAAATTCTGGAATCTATAGATATTGGGGGTGACAGAGGGGGACTGGAGACGACAGGACATTTACTTTTGACTGTACATACGCAAAAGAATTGTTACAAATTTTATGGTCGACAGAACAAACCTATATATATTTATATCAGAAAAACGAACTAACAAACATTAACCAAATTTCAAAATTTAATGGGAAATACAAAACCTTTATTTTCATTAATCAAAAATATCTTATAAAAGTCCGCACTAATAGTTGTCTGTCAATAAGAGTAATTTCTATTTATTTAATATGCACCTAGATTATATTCTTTAAATACATTTCAATATCCTATTTCAATTTCCTGACCAACAATGCAGCGAAAATTTTGTTTTTTTGACAAAAATTAACACGGAATTGTCATCATGTTCGATTAACCGATTGTGAATGATTTTGCAAAATTGGAAAACTGTACACATAACCACAGCTCATGTTATCACTTAGAGTATCACATACAGCGGGTATTTGATCCCAGCATAAGCTTCTTATTCGAGGAATGGTTAATCTGTATTTCAAAATGTATGAATTATTTCATGTATGCTTTGTTTCTCGTTATACTCAATCTTGTAAGTATATATCTATAATACAGTTCGTGGTAAATCAATTTCACTGTATGATCTCTGAGTTAGAAAACTATCAGATAAGATCCAAGAAAGTAGACTGAGGTGGTATGGTCATGTCACGAGAAGAGATGAACAGTATATTGGGAGGAGAGTGATGGAAATGGAGGTACAGGGAATGAGAAGGAGAGGGAGACCAAAGCGAAGGTGGATGGACTGTATCAAGGATGACCTTCGATCAAAGGGATTAACCGGTGATGAAGTGTGGGACAGAGGTAAATGGAGAAAGCTGACCAGACACATCGACCCCACATAGAAGTGGGAAAAGATAAAAGATGTAGACATAGAAGAAGAAAAAGAAGATCTCTGAGGGAGAATGAGTTAGTAAAAGTGGTCTCGCTTTTTACGAAGCCACCCCTTTACAGGGAATTTAATTTGAGGTGAAATAAAATATTATTTTGACTTTCCATAGAGACGTAGTAAGGTTTGAAGGCTTGCTGAATGGCTGAGATAGAAGAGAGGCAGATCTGAGCGATGCAAGACTTGAAAGGGTTAGTGTTTTACGGAGAATTCTTTTGGAAGTGACGGTTAAAGATGCAAGGAATTGGTTTAAGTTGTTGGGATATAAGTGAGATGCTTCAGGATCGTCGAGATGGTGTAACTGAAATGCTGACCATGGTTAGTAAGGTATGCATGGTTGAAGGAAAGGTTCCGAAAGAATAATTGTAAAGATGGTAAAGGCAATTTTAAGAATTATAGGAGAATAACATTACTTAGTATATAATGGAAGGTGTAGTAGGATTTTGATCCAGAAAATAATGCCATTTATATGGGGACTGAGATGGCAAGAACAGCGTAGGTATTATTATTATTATTATTATTATTATTATTATTATTATTATTATTATTATTATTATTATTACAAGCTAATCTATAACCCTAGTTTGAAAAGCAGGATGCTATAAGCCCAAGGACTCCAACAGGGAAAAATAGCCCAATGAGGAAAGGAACAAAGGAAATAAATAAACTACAACAGAAGAAATAAACGCTATTATGATACATTTTACATTATCAAAGTTGTTCCAGGTACTCCATCTAATGTTTTCTTAAAACCATTTGAATATTCTTTCGTATTTTCTATTCGTATTTTCTCTCTATTATCCATCATAACTTGATCGTAATAATCCAAAACACATTTATAAGTCGCAAGAAGAAATCAATGTTTCTAGACTCGATTTACAGTTAACGATTACACGACAGATTTATGTTTTCTGGCGTCGTAATTATGGTTTGACGATACGAGTTTGAAAGACCAAGATAAAATACTATAATATTTTGCTTATTGTGGTGGCCGATGTGGTAACGTCCCTGACTGCTGAACGCCAGACTGGTGTTCAAGCCCCGCTCAAACTCGTTAGTTTCTTTGGTCGCTGCAACCTCACCATCCTTGTGAGGTAAGGATGGGGGGTTTGATGGAGTCTATAGGTCTACCTGCTGTGTCATCAGCAGCCATTGCCTGGCTTCCTTGGTCCTAGGTTGGATGAAGAGGAGGCTTGGGCACTGTTATGTATATATGGTTAGTTTCAAGAGCATTGTCCTGCTCGATAGGGCAATATACTGTCCCTTGCCCCTGCCATTCATGAGTGGTCTTTAAACCTTTAAACTTTTTATTCATTTCTTATGAAGAGATATAACTTTATTTTCACGTTTAATTGGCAAAATAACGCGATAATATTCTTTCAGAATGTGGCATATTTATGACCAATAAATTATTACCTCTGTCTAACGGAGACAAACTATTATGGCGGTCAGAATTGTCTGAAAAAAATAAAAATCTATTTCGACAGGGATCGAAATTGTTGAAGGTCATAAAACAATAGAAAGTTAGGAATGATAGAAATTTTGCAGTGACACTTTGAAAGAAGTCATATCTGTCAAATATATGTGATTGAATTTGGGGATCATTTGTTAATCGCGCTAAGAGTTGATTCACACTATTGGTCCGGTCACGCTCCAGTCTCGGTTCGGTCTAGGTACTGGGGTGTTCACACCTTCGGTTTCCTCTCGGTCCGATCAGTGCCTTGGCAAAATTATAAATATAAGGAAAAAGCGTAATTGTATATAGGAATATTGTTCAGTGTTACTAGGAAATGTATTTACGCAGTCAACATTTATTGTGCGTATTGAATTTTTCTATCATGCCCGGAGCGAGAGCAGTGTGAATGCTTCCATTCAAAATCATTTAGTAATTGCAACTAACTTTATTCCAGTTTCAGTGAAAGAATGTCACGAAAATTAAAACAGATTGATACAAGCACATAAAGGCAGAAACGGGTTATCAGTGCGAGGGGAGAGCAATAAAAAAAAAAAAGAAAAAAAAAAAAAAAAAAAAAGGAATTCCGTTACAGTGTACGAGCTTGTGATATTGGTACATAAGTATGAGGATAAATTGTATTTCAAAAAGGATAGTTTGACTCAGAATTTGTCAAAAAAGAACAGAGGCCCTTGCGTTAACAGGCGTAGATGATGATGATGATGAAACTAATAAAACGATTAAATCTAAAATTAAATATATATAATGTCTCGAATAAATTATTTGCTGGACATTCAAAGGCGTTACGATAAAGGTCAAAGGTCAAACTTTTGAAAAGTTTGATCGAGAGAAAATTCTTTCGTCCACAAAGATTAATAATATTCTGGATTTATTTACTTATTCCGAGAACTGATGACACACTTAAAAAACACACAATCAAAGCTCTTGTAATGATACTAATTAATTCTACTTGTGTCACACTGCACAAGACTAATGCAAACGTTTCATTGTGTCTTTATATTTTAATAATTACACATGAAAGCAATGTCAAGCAATTTATTCTTTCAGAAATTTTCTAACATCCTGGCAACAATCTGCAACGATAGTACAATGTTTATTATTTTCCTTATATCATCAAGACTTCTGATCAGTTTCATATTCAGTGGCTACTTTTCTCTTGGTATGGGTAGAAGAGACTCTTTAGCTATGGTAAGCAGCTCTTCTAGGAGAAGGACACTCCAAAATCAAACCATTGTTCTCTAGTCTTGGGTAGAAGACTCTTTAGTTATGGTAAGCAGCTCTTTAAGAAGGGCACTCAAAAATCAAACCATTGTTCTCTAGTATGGATAGTACCATAGCCTCTGTACCATGGTCTTCCACTGTCTTGGGTATAGTTCTATTGCTTGAGAATACACTCAGGCATACTAATCTATCTTATATCTCTTCCTCTTGTTTTTTTTTTTTTTATAATTATATATGAAAGATTTATTTTAATGTTGTTACTGTTCTTAGAATATTTTATTTAATTGTTCATTACTTATCTTATAGTTTATTTCCTTTCATCACTGGGCTATTTTCCCTGTTGGAGCCCTTGGGCTTATAACATCCCGTTTTTCCAACTAGGGTTGTAGCTTAGTAAGTAATGATGGCGGTGGTGGTAAAAACATATTTACTCAATCCAAGGAGTTGAATTTTGTAAAATTTCCTTAAGAAGATATATGAAAATAAATTCTAAAATTCATACGCGGAATAATAAATCATAAAATCACACCTTTAGTGCTGAAATATTTAAATAAAAGTTAAAAGTAACTATATAGATGAATAAATTGATTATTGAATATAATGAATAAATAAGTTTCCCTTTATCCAGCAGATCCCCAGACCTGGAAACTTCATTCAAACAGTTTACCAAGATAAGCAATTGTCCTTATTTGCACTAACGAGGCGGGAAATTCCCTCTGGCCATATATCAAAAGTTTGAGATAAGGAGGCTGTTATCATGTGACGTGCTTCGCTTTGGAGGAACCATGAAATTAGGAAATAAACCCAATGATTAGGTTTATCTCTTTAGGAGAATTATTTTAGAAAATAAATGATATTACTATCAGCGTTCGTTTGGATATAATTCGATACTGGAAGCTCATTTGGCTGTATTATGAGGGCTGCTGTGAAATTCTTCAAACAATTGCAAATAAATGGTATATACACAGACTCACTCTCTCTCTCTCTCTCTCTCTCTCTCTCTCTCTCTCTCTCCGGCCGATGCTGGCCTTGCCTTTCAGACACAACCGACACCTCTTCATCTACTTCAATATAAGCAGGCGATGGATGATTTAGTTGCTCTCCAGAAGTGTGCCTACACTGAGTCATAGTATAAATACACTGACCTAATTAACCACCAGACTAGCGTTGGGACCATGTGGCATCTCATCAAAAGGACTGTCAAGAAAAAACCACATGTGCACTTCATCACAGTCCACAACCATATGCCCAGGATCTCATCACTACTTGGTCAACCCAATCACGGTCCAGTAATCTCCCTGTACAAATCCAAGAAGCACTTTCTTCCCAGAGCAATTTACGCAAGCTTCGTCTGATGGCTGCATTGTTGGAATCAGACGAGGAGGACAAAGAGCTGATCACCGAGGATGAGCTGCGACGTGCTGTTATGGGAAATAAAAATTCTGCTCCTGGAGATGATGGCCTTACTTATCAAGTGCTTCGTCTCCTCCAGAAGGTTCCTGGAAATCCTCTTCTACAATTGTATAATCTTTGCTACCAACATGGATATGTACCTGCTGCCTGGACCATTAGCACAATTATTCCTATCCCAAAACCTGGAACTGATAAATACCGGCCTATCTCCCTCACCTCATGTTTTAGTAAAGTGTTTAAGCGTATATTACTATCCAGGCTAATGTACCGGTTACAAGAAAAACTTTCTCCCCATTAGTATGGCTTTCTTCCACAGAGGAGTACTCATCACTGTTTAGCTGAACTCTATTCCCGATTGTCCTCCAACGGTGTAGTTGCCTTCCTTGACCTCAAAAGTGCTTTTGATATAGCCAACAGGGATATAATTCTTGATCAGCTTGTCGAATTTGGTGTCAGAGGAAACCTTCTGAAGTGGATAAACGCTTATCTCAGTAACAGAAAATCATGTGCTTTCTTTAAGGGTGCATGTAGCTCCTATGGAAATTTTGAGCTTGGCACACCTCAGGGCGGTGTACTGTCTCTCCTCCCTGTTATCCCTGGAACCACTGTAACCTGCTATGCTGATGATGTTTGAATCCATTCCACTACCCCTTGAGACCTTCAGCGTGTCCTTCAAGACTTCTACAGGTCCTGTACCTCCTGTGGCCTCATACTCTCCCCAGAAAAAAGCAGAATCTTCTCTGCCCGGAATCTCCGAGACTTGCCAGTGTTCATTATGGGTGGGAATATTATACCTCACTGTACATAGTATACATATCTAGGTGCACCAGTCAGGATCACCCCTGCTATACCTGTATGACAACGAACCCACCCCATGGTGAAAAGCTTCTTGATCGACTGGAGCCTCGTTTCACTCCCATCAAGTGGCTTGTCACCAGGGCAACAGGTATATCTATCCCCGTGGCTAAAACCCTCTATATCCTCTTCCTAAGGTCAGCTGTTGACTATTTATCTACTGCTTTAATTCAATTACCCAGACAGGCGTTACAACCTCTAGAACTGTTCCAAAATGGAGTAATGAGGTTTATCCAAGGATGCCCTCCTTCCACTCGGATAGTCAACATGCAGACCGAACTCATGTTACCTCCATTACTAGAGAGAATTTATGCCAATGTAACTTCGTTTTCTGTTAAATGTCTACACACTCCACAATTTACTCCAAACTTCTCTGCTGTCCTCAGAGCATCACTTGACGAAGATGCACCAAGACCTCAACTCCGGCCAGGGGGCCATAAACCTAGTTAGGGCATTATGTGAAAATCTTCGACACCTTGATATCGGTGTACCTGAGCAAGCAGTCATCCAAGATTTGCCACCATGGCGGGTTCCTATTCCTGCTGTCACTTTCACACCAACCTCTAAAGATGCCCATACCAGTCTACAAAAACAGCTGGTTATGGAAACAATATCCAAAGTGTCAATTTCAGTTCCTGCAGGACACCATATCTACGTTGACAGTTCAGTACAGGCAGATGGAAGTGCAGCATGTGGAATGTTCTCCCCCACTTTAGAATCTCCTGAGGGTGGGTGGCATGGTCGCAGGTTGTCAAACTCCTCCAGTTCCACTTATTGCGAACTTCAAGGTACATGCGATGCAGTAACCCTACTTGTTAGAAATGTGACTGGATTAGTGATCTGTGACTTCAAATCTGCACTCCAGCCACTGACATCTTCTAGGCCCAGCTGTGGCCGTGTTGTGCGAGACACATTGTGTCAACTCGCTGCTACTTACAATGCCTCGCTTGTCTTGTTCTTCATGTGGATGCCCTCCCATATTGGGCTTGCTGGGAATGACAGGGTGGACAGTCTTGCTAAAGCTTCCTGCACGCTGGACCTTGATGACAGAAATGTTGAGCCCTCACTTCGCTGCCTTAAACATAGAATATATTCAGCAGCTTTTGCCTGTACAGTACAGCGTAGGGATGCAGAGAGGGGCACTAGTGTTTCCATACAACATCATGATAACTTTCTGCAGAGCGGTCACAAGTACCGGCGACATGGACTCATGGTGCGTAAACATAATGTCGTAAGTGCCAGGATAAGGTTGGGATATCGTCCTGTGTGGCAGGTTGGACAGACACTAGATATACCACACTGCACCTCATGTAAACTGTGTAACCTTGCTAATGCCAATAACCTTGAACATTATTGCCTTCATTGCCCCACTGTCAGGAATCTGTTACCTCAAGGACAAAATTTAATTAAAACCTTCCAATATTTACTCAAAGATGACCACCTAGATGTAATTTTGACTCGTCATCCCCACTTTGGTGGCTGCTAAACTGTCTGTTGCAGTTGTTGCGATAATGGAATACGATCTCATATGTTATTTTTGTAACTGATATACTGATGATTCAATGCTGTAATTTTTCTTCTGTTGATTTCTGATGTACTGTATGTAAACTGATAATATGTAACTTTGTTTGACGTCTTTGGGCGTAATAAATTTATTAAATAATCTCTCTCTCTCTCTCTCTCTCTCTCTCTCTCTCTCTCTCTAGGAGAATTACTTTAGAAAATAAATGATATTACTATCAGTGTTCGTTTGGATTATATTCTATACTGGAAGCTCATTTGACTATGTATAAGGGTTGATGTGACATTCTCAAAACAATTGCAAAAGAAAAATACCAATGGTATCCACATACACACTCTCTCTCTCTCTCTCTCTCTCTCTCTCTCTCTCTCTATCATGTACAAATTATAATAATTAAGTAATTATTTCATATATTTTATAATGATTTTCTTTAGCATGGCAATGAGAACTATAGTCTATCAAGCAGTGATGGGATATTTCATCAATTTATTGGTTATGGAGGGATAATGAGAGACGAGTAACTTCAATAGATTATGCTTTTATAATAAACATTTTAAAGAACACAGAAAAAGAAGGAAACAAACACAAACAAAACACACAGACAGACACACACACACACACACATATATATATATATATATAAATATATATATATATATATATATATATAACATTTATATATACAATATATATATATATAGATATATATGTATATTATATATACATATATATATATATAAATAAAAATAAATTTATATATATACATATATGTGAGAGAGAGAGAGAGAGAGAGAGAGAGAGAGAGAGAGAGTTAACAAACATGACATGAGTCAAGAACTAAAAGTTATTTCCATTTCTCAACAAATTTAGTTTTCAAGTAAAGAATTATAATTCAATTATAGCACTAATGGAAATTTCCTAACACATGTGAATTGAACGAACTAGAGGTATATTAAAAAAAATGCTTTTAAATTAGATGGGGAATTATAAAAGTGACTTTTAACATTCGAACCAAATTTTATTGCGACTCTTTGATCTATATATAAAATTACCGAAATTATTTAGTCAAAATTCGTAGAAGGATGATGACAAGAGGAAAGGGAATTAACACAATATGATGGTGGAGTTATAACAATACCTTAACAGTTAACGTCCACCCTCGGCCATTAAGAGAAACAGCTTCAAATCGTTCAACTTAATCGCATTAACTTTCCTTCATCCTTGCCGTGCCAAGTCTAGGATTAGACAACAGCTCTGAGGATCTACAAAACCACACAGGGGCAGAGAGATGATGATAATGGAGGAAGAACGAAGGAAGAAGAGAATCTTCAAGTGTAAGGACAGACCGTCGTTGTGCAAAAGACGACCGCTGGCCAAGGGGGAGAGGGAAGCACAGGGAATGGGCACAGGGAGTGGGGGTGTGTTGGAGCAGTGGGGTGGAGGGATCCTCAATGTCGTTGCTGGGTATAGATTATCGATTATTCTAAGGTTACACAAGTCAGAGACCATGGGTAGGGGAGATAATAAGGGAATGGGTTAAGGAGTGATGCTATTAGGCCTATGAGATTTTCTTTACGCCCTATTTTCTAAACCTATTAACGTCAGGAGTTTTTTTTTTCTTTTGCTCTTCAGAATTTCCCTTCACATATCCAGAGTTCTGATAACGTTGCTGACTCATGTTCGCAGATATTCATGAGGGAAATTATGGTGATATATAAGACGAATATCATTTGCTCTTGCTAAATTGGCTCTCTCTCTCTCTCTCTCTCTCTCTCTCTCTCATATATATATATATATATATACACATATATATTGGAAAACTAATACATATATATATATATATATATTAGCAAACTAATATATATATATATATATATATACAGAGAGAGAGAGAGAGAGAGAGAGAGAGAGAGAGAGAGAAATAATCTCATTACAGATCAAATGCAATTATCTGTGAACAGACAAACACGCATTTATCACCGACACGTCATTGACTTTACAACCCTGTAATCGGCTTTCCAAATTACAAAGAGATAAAAGCTGAAATTGTCCCCAATGTGATTTAGGTCGACAGTCTTCCATGAATTGAAAGCATTAGGCTATAAAGCTAAAAAATGTGTTCGTATATGCATGTCCACTCACTGTCAGAATACACTCATATACAATTTTTTTACTTGATATATTTGAATTCGATATCAGTAAAGATCATATTATTCCACTTAAATCCCAATTTGGATACATTTGATACAACGAAGCCTAAAACTAAGTGTGAAAATGAATGAAGAAACTCTAAACCCCGAGATAGGATTCAAAACCGTTCTGGCTGATAATTGCGTGGTCTATTATTATTATCATTATTATTATTATTTGCTAAGCTACAACCATAGTTAGAAAAGCAGGACGCTATATGCCCAAGGGCTCCAACAAGGGATATAGCCCAGTAAGGAAATAAAATAAGGAAAAACTACAAGAGAAGTTTAAGAACAATAATAACATTAAAATAAATCTTTCATACATAAACATTTGATGATCAAACATGCGAATGGAATAAAAGCATATTTCGCTCTTACGTCAGTCGAATCCTGGTAAGATTGGTTTGAGCTGAATTGGTAGTTTAGAACCATTCCCACCATCGTAAAATAGTGTTGAGCGTTTATATAATATACGGGCTTGATACATACACATTATATATATATATATATATATACATATATATATATATATATATGTATATATATATATATATATACACATATATACAAGAAGACCAGGCCTACATGGCTGAGGACTATGAAGCGTGAAGTAGATGATGAATTGAATTAAAAGCTCAAGATAGAAATGACTGGCAAAATTTAACCGAGGCCCTTTGCGTCAATAGGCTTAGGAGGATATATATATATAAATATATATATATATATATGTATATGTATATATATATAAATATATATATATATATATATATACATATATATATATATACATATATATATATATATATATATGACCTACAGGTTACATATTTTACCAGTTAAACAAGCTTTTGACATGGCTTTAGCAAGTAACTCATTTTATTTGGGTAACAGCGGTAATTATACTGTATCTACTGACATAAAGCTTCTCAGAACATAACTTCTAATAGATCTTACCTTATTCTGAGTAGTATCCCAAGGGAATATCACTGCTCGAAAGATTGGAAAATGATGAAATAAGAAGAATGGCAGGCGTAGTAAAGATTCCAGGGATGATAAGAGTGTCATGAGTGAGATGGTGTGGGCATGTGTTGAGAATGGATGGTGGGGAGGAAGTGAGGAGGGCTTGGGAGGAGCCTGTCAAGGAGAGAAGATCAGGAGGGAGGCAGAGAATTAGATGGCGAGATAAGGTGAAGGATGATATGGTGGGAAGAGGCTTGGTGGAAGAGGATGCCATTCATAGAGGGTATTGGAGAGGGCGTATTAGGCAACCGACCCCTTAATGTAGGGATAGTGGTGAAGAAGAAGAAGAAGAAGAAGAAAAAAAGAAGAAGAAGAAAACGTAGTCCAACATAACCATTAGAAAGCAGCTGAACGGTTTGAAAAAGTATACGAAATATGCCATAGTTACAGAAATATAATAGCGCAAATTTTCATATAAGATAAAATATAGAACTGGATTTATCCGTTATCCTCACAGTAATGCAAGGGAGTAATATTAAATTTATTAAATATTGCCGGTTACTATATCATTTTATGCAGAAATTTATTAAAGGAGAAAGACTATTCTGATTCCAATTTTTCTTTATTCAATACTAGCGTACGTGACCCGTCAAAAACGACGGATAAATATCTAACTAGATATGCGCGCACACGCATACAGATTCAACCCTTCCCACCCCCTCCCCCTTTCCTAACAACAACCCCGTAGTTGTGGTTTCCAAATGTACTTCTAGGGGTAACCCCTCTCACAAGGGTATGACTACTCCCTCTTCCCCATACTGGAGAGAGAGAGAGAGAGAGAGAGAGAGAGAGAGAGAGAGAGAGACCGAGGAGTTATACGCCTGGCAATGCTGTTCTGAGTGACCGGAAAGAATATATATATATATATATATATATACATACATATATATATATGTAAAGGAGAAAGAGAGAGAGAGAGAGAGAGAGAGAGAGAGAGAGAGAGATTTTCCTAAGCCTAAAGAATAGGCCTGCAGTATTACACGTCTCAAACCAGGTCCTAAAAAAACTAATGAGCCATCATGCAAGAAATAAAAAAGCCACGCAAAAAAAAGAAGAAAAAGAAAAAACAGTGCGTAATCAGAGATGTGGAATAATTAGAAGACGGGCTATGACGTCATTCTGATTGCCTATGCAAGATTGCGGAGGGGATTTTGGAAGTTCATTTTACGAGTCCCTTAATGTTCTTTCGTCAATTTATTTTTCTCTCTCTCTGGTACAGACTTCAGGAATAAACTGTTCAGTATCTAATTCTCTCTCTCTCTCTCTCTCTCTCTCTCTCTCTCTCGTACAGACTTCAGGAATAAACTGTTCAGTATCTAATTCTCTCTCTCTCTCTCTCTCTCTCTCTCTCTCTCGTACAGACTTCAGGAATAAACTGTTCAATGACTAATTAATTCATCTCTCTCTCTCTTTACATATATATATATATATATATATATACATATATATATATATATTATAAATTAAGTATTGCAGATTATATGTCAACTTATTCTCGTGAATTCAAAATATGCTCTTTCAGATTATTTACTGCCTTTATTTTAAACGTTAGAGTAACTTTATATTTTCTTATCACTGTCAATAATTACATTTACCATTTTATATGTTCCGGTTTCTGTTGTTGTTTTGATCAGTCAAAAATGGTTTTGCGTCATATTGCTTTTAAATTAATCTTACATGTTAAAGTCTATTTTTTCAAAACAAGGACTCGCCATTTGAATAAACCAACCTTCATCAACCTTTTGCTTAGAAATAACCAATTCAAGTACCAGCCATATGTATAGCACTATAGCAGTTGTTTGCTTCCTGGAATGTATGTCAGGAATTTTAAAACAAGGATAATATTTCACAACAATCATCAATAAGAAAGAGAATAAGAAAATTATTCAGTGTGAAACTTAAGTATAAAAATAGAAGGATCAATTTTACTGAAAGAAAGTTCAAATTCCAAACATAAGCACTTAGTAAATATTGGTTTAAATAATGTGAAAGGTTGAAATGAAGCGTTTTAGTAATAATTTGGATAATTTCTCATATTCTGGAAGACCAGAGATTTGCTCATATACATTTTTCACCAGTTTATTGTAGCACGATGTTATTAAAAAATTCGGGTAAATTTTCCCAACATCAGACAGTATTATAGTTTTAACTTTGATTTTTATCATAGGGACGTTTGTGCGCGCGCGTGAGAGAGAGAGAGAGAGAGAGAGAGAGAGAGAGAGAGACTAGCACTGGAAGTCATTGCGACATTGAAACGAGATCTGCGTACACATACATAATGGCATTATATATTCATTCATATGGTTTATACATGGATTATGTATTATATAATGCTTGATCATTCATTATGTCTAATGAAGAGGTATGCGTTTGGTGAGTGCATAATCTTTATCTTTTATTAGATGTACTACGAATATATATACGATTATGCATTAATTTGATTAATGGATTGACAAAGATGAAGTTTTGTATTTATAAAAAATGCTATTTTGGTAAATAAAAGCAAATGATTAAGAAA
>NC_090757.1:7112870-7125370 GCF_036898095.1 Palaemon carinicauda
TATTATTTGCTAAGCTACAGCCCTAGTTGGAAAAGCAGAATGCTATAAGCCAAGGGACCCCAACAGGGAAAATAGCCCAGGGAGGAAAGGAAACAAGGAAAAATAAAACATTCTAAGAACAGTAACAACATTAAAATAAATATTTCCTATATAAACTATAAAAACTTTACCAAAACAACATTAAAATAAATATTTCCTATATAAACTATAAAAACTTTACCAAAAGAAGAGAAATTAGACAGAATAGTGTGCCGGAGTGTACCCTCAAGCAAGAGAACTCTAACCCAAGACAGTGGAAGACTATGGTGCAGAGGCTATGGCACTACCCAAGACTAGAGAACAATGGATTGATTTTGGAGTGTCCTTCCCCTAGAAGAGCTGCTTACCAAAGCTAAAAAGTCTCCTCTACCCTTACCAAGAGGAAAGTAGCAACTGAATCATTACAGTGCTGTAGTTAAGCCCTTGGGTGAAGAAGAATTGTTTGGTAATCTCAGTGTTGTCAAGTATATGAGGACAGAGGAGAATCTGTAAAGAATAGGCCAGACTATTTAGTGTATGTGTACGCAAAAGAAAGTGAACCGTAACCAGACAGAAGGATCAAATGAAGTACTGTCTGGTTAGTCAAAAGACTCTCTAGTGGTGGTATCTCAACGGGTGGCTGGTGCCCTGGCCAACCTACTACCAATAATATATATACAGACATATATGTATATATATATGTATATATATATATATATATATATAAATATATATGTATATATATATATATGTGTATATATATATATACACAGTATATATATACACTGCATATATATATATATATATATATACTGCATACACATACACATATAATATTCAAATTGCATCCTAACTTCTGCAAAAGGAGCAGCCGTTGAAGTCTATGACAGGAAACGCATCAAAAGTCAGAAACAGTCGCAGGAGATATGAATAAGCTCATTTACGGAAGATCTCCCGAGAGATGTGTCTGCATAAGTATGCTAATATCAAGGCATTGAAGTATTAGAGCCTCTGACGTGATGTTGGGGAGAGAGAGAGAGAGAGAGAGAGAGAGAGAGAGAGAGAGAGAGGGGGGGTTATTTTATGCTCATTTAACTTATAGAAAGATTTAAACAAATATGTGTATACAGTATCTATATTTTTACATAATGTATATATATATAAATATATATATATATATATATATATATATAGAAATATCTCTCTATATATAAATAAATTTATATATATATGTAAATATATATATATATATATATATATATATATACGATAATTCTTTTAAATGATCTTATATAATTAAATTGACGAAAAACGGGATTTCTAGGAAAATGATTTCTTTCTGCACATGCTTCGTAGAACTAACTCAAAAAGGGCATCCTTTGAAGTCGGTTAACTCCTTTGGTATATGCTTTGAAAAGCTCGGCTTTGCTATATGCTTTGAAAGAGCTAAACAATTTTTCACATTGAATGTTAGATGAATATATGTTTTAAAGGAAGGAAATCACTCCGCTGTGCTTTGAAATGAGCCATGAATTCTTCGTAAGGTTTGACATCACGCTCCATACACGCTCTAAAAATAACTAATTCTAGTTATGCTTTAGAGGAAGATAACCCACGCTATGTACAATTTGGAACAAGGACCTCGTCTTATCATGCTTTTAATACAGTAAGCGACTTGATCCAAACCTTAAAAAAGCTAAAAATTGCAATTTTTATACTGAAAACAAAAGCCTTTAGATTCTTTGATACACATAAAAGTTCACCTGGAAAATATTCGATTTCATTAAGAGACCTATTGAATGAATACAAAAAGATATGTTGAAAATATTCTACTTTATAAAAAAAAAAAAAAAAAGAAAGAAAGAAAAAAAACTTATTAAATGAAAACAAATAGGTATATCGAACAAATCTCAACTTTACTTGTTGGTTAAGCATTCTGAAGATAGCACAAGTGTGTTGTAATTAAAACGTATTTTATATATTTTAAAACATACCAGTATTATATTATCTTATTTTCCATACACTGACAGAACACTATGAAGGGCTTCAAACACTGAAAATAAATTAAAATTTAACTTTAAGAGCTCCAAAAGGCACTAGAATAGTTGGAAGACCCAGGCCTACATGGCTGAGGACTATGAAGCGTGAAGTAGGGGATGATGAATGGAGAAGTATCAATTTAAAGCTCAAGATATTGCGTTAATAGGCGTAAGAGATGATGATGATGATGATGATGATGATTTTTAGAGAAGTGGAAAGTCATACCTTATTTGCCCTACCGTTTCCAATTCTTGAAAAAATATTTAACATTATTAATATCACTCTTATAATATGAATTTTATCCTAACAGTATTTTTGGGAAATAATTCTAAATTTATAATCATCATTTATTGATCACGAAACTATACAACTTTTACAGTTGTCTTTTCATTCTTTTTTAATTTATTATTTTTACACATATATAAATATATATATACACACATATATACAGTATATATATACACACACACACACACACACATATATATATATATATATATATATACATACAATATAAAGTAAATTCAAAGCCAAAAGTATTATGGAAAACATAAATTGCAATTTCTAAACAGTTTTACATTCTATGAGTTTTATCTTTCTTTGTATACACTCATGTGTATATACAGGTATATATATATATATATATATATATATATATATATATATATATGTGTGTGTGTATGTATATATATACATATATACATACATACATATATCTATCTATCTATCTATATATATATATATATATATATATATGTATATATATATTTATATATATATATATATATATATATATATACATATATATCACATTGCCTTACGAATCAACAAAAAACAAAATAATAATAATAATAATAATAATAATAATAATAATAATAAAAATAATAATAATAATAATAATGATAATAATATCAACCACAACAACAACGAACTCGACATGAAACAAGATACTGAATCCAATAATCATTAATAAAAACTAGTTCTTCGTCACTCTACAATACAATATTACTGTATTTTAATAATCATAGTACACAATTACATATTGCGCAATAAGAAATGAAGAGAAATTACAATAGAAAAAAGTCCAATTAACAGATCAATTATCAAAGCAAGGTCAAAGCAATGACATTTGGGTTATCTAATTATCTTAATTTATGTTCGTAATAACTCTCTAAACGTAAGCAATTAACTACGTAATATAATTAATATACAAATTCTTTCATAATTTGAATATGTAATATGAATTAACTCTTTTGCCATCTGTGATGTATAGAATTCCACGACTTGCATGCAATGTATGTATTTACTGTATGTATATTAAAACATTTCATCTTTGAGAGAGAGAGAGAGAGAGAGAGAGAGAGAGAGAGAGAGCTGTCAACCATCTATTCTATATCATATATGTAAGCACATACACGCTCACACACACACACACATATATATATATATATATACATATATATTTATATATATATATATATATATATGTATATATATATATATATATATATCATATATATATATATATATATATATATAATCACCTCTTTTTGAGTGGTGAAAGGGTTTGTGTATCGCCTTGATCAGCAAAGCTATACTGGTCAGGGCTACCCATACAAGGCTTGTTAACTGTGAGTGAGCAATTAGACGAAACGTTCCCACCATCACCAATCCGCAGTTGGCCAGCGTGGTGATGAAAACTGGCCAAACCCCAATCATGAATTGATATGAGGCCGTTGTTATGCATGCAGTGGACTAGAACTTGTTGTTGTTGTCGTATATATATCATATGCATAATTTCTTCTAGAAAGTTTGTATGTATGTGAATGTTTATTTTAAACAACTTTTGTTAACTAATTTCAAAGTAGACCGCTTATATTAATAGGAAGTTGCAATTTTCCGGCCAGGAGTTAATGTCAAATCAGGTGGACGAAACCCGTAGAGTTACATAACGATGCATACCAAAGTGCAATCGGCCACTATCTCCTGAATGTTTAAAGGCCACTCATGAATGGCAGAGGCAAGGGACAGTGCCATTGCCCTATGACGCAGGACAATGCCATAGAGACTGACCATATATACATATGATCAGTGGCCCAAGCCACCTATCTACCCAAGAGTATACAGTATATATATATATATAAATATATATATATATATATATATATACATACATATATATATATATATATATATACTGTATATATATATATTTATATATACAGTATATGTATATATATGTGTATATATACATATATATATATATATATATATATTATATACATATATGTATATATATATATATATATATATACACTGTATATATAAGTAGGCATTTGCTCTTTAATATAAGGAGATACTTCTTTCCGGTCATGCCTAGCTCTCCCCGCCCCTCAGGTAGGGGACAGAGGGATTAGCCATACCCTGGTGAGAGGGGAAGGTGCATGGTCGTGAGTGTGCATATCTATCTAAACATATAGCAGTGATTTTTGACGGGTCACGTACAGTAGTATTTTATACAATTAATGATTTTAAACACACTAATAATGCTCATGTACACTGATTTAAACTTCTCTTTCTCTCTTAAAGATGTTGTTCTCTATTGGGTATTGTTACTTTGGTAGATTCACTCGAGTAAAAGTGTACGCATTATTATTCTCAAAGTAATAAAAGCATAAATCCATATAGTCTTCTCTCATGTATACAATTATTTATGCATACCATCTTCACATTTAAAACCATATATACATAGATTCAATGGTTATAACAAATACTAAAAACTAGAGTTGTTTATTGTCGTAGATAATTCTATAGGAACGTTTCAAGAAGAATTAATCAAAGGACAAAATATTATCTAAGACGATTCTCTAGAAAAGAATCCATTAAGTTGAGGTCATTAAAGGTAATTCATAAAATTACATCTCGGATAATTAAAAGGTTTCTACATAGAGAGAGAGAGAGAGAGAGAGAGAGAGAGAGAGAGAGAGAGAGAGAGAGACTATATTTCAGATCGAGAAACAAAATGTTTAGTAAATTCCATTTCTTATATACAAATTATACTCGTTAAACGAAAGCAATAACCATTAAATAGTGATATCTATTAAAGAAGAAGAAGAAGAAGAAGAAGAAGAAGAAGAAGAAGAAGAAGGAGCTATGCAAAAAAGAAAAAAAAAACATTAAGACGCATTTGTAAAAAAATAAATGAATAAATAACGCACCCCCCCCAAAAAAAAAAAAAAACCTATGATTATGGAGGAAGTTGGCGGTTCAGTGCTATAAGCATTGTTCTGGAGAGTAAGTATTAGAAACAAAAGGAGAAAAACTGCATAAACAGGAAAGAAAAAAAATAATTTGAATAAAAATCGAAAAGTGGTGAAAATCGTCTGACAAAGAAGAAAAGAGTGTTACAAGATACTACAATTATAAAATGGAGAGGAGAGAGAGAGAGAGAGAGAGAGAGAGAGAGAGTCTCAGGGGCTGGTAAAAGTGGCAGCTACAATGGTTTTGTATAGCTGAGAGAGAGAGAGAGAGAGAGAGAGAGAGAGAGAGAGAGAGTCTCAGGGGCTGGTAAAAGTGGCAGCTACAATGGTTTTGTATAGCTGAGAGAGAGAGAGAGAGAGAGAGAGAGAGAGAGAGAGAGATTCACGTGACACGTACGAGACAGGTGAGAGGCCCAAATTAATTATTTACTTTGCCCCACTCTGAGAGGTAGGTTCCACTTAAAAGGGGAGATAAGGAGAGAAAACACAGGGGCAAGAAGACATAAGAAAATGAGTATTGTGTACATCGAGCGTTCTTCTTATGGATATATTTCGACCTTTCTATATGCAAAATGGTATACCAACAACATTCACACTGCACTATAAACAAAAAGAACTTTCTAGTATTCCACATATTTTATTATCCCAGGCTAAACTCTACCCATCATTATTCCAGGCAATCTTAGCAATTCTGTGGCCTTACAAACCATGGTGTCACCTTGGTTGATTCTCCCCTTAAAAAAAAAAAAATCAATCTATTCATTTCCTTGGACCGTTTCTCTCATTCAGATAAAACATACACACCATGACCACTCGTTTAACTACACAATCACCGTCTTAATGCAATATCTGGCTTGTAATCATATCAATTCATATCATATACAATATATGTACTACACCCTGGTGAAAGGGTTTGCGTATCGCCATGATCAGCAAAGATTTTCCAACTAATGTTATAGCTTAGATTATAATAATAATAATAATAAGAATAATAATAATAATTATAATGATGATTGAAAAAAATACCCTTAAATTAATTATGATTAAATGCTACACATAAGTCTATATATAAATATATGTATATATATATATATATATATATATATAGAGAGAGAGAGAGAGAGAGAGAGAGAGAGAGAGAGAGAGCCTTACCTTATTGCCTTATTTTTTGTTTGGGTTCCCCCAGGTCCCTCAGTGTGAGGCACCTCGTATATCCACCAGAGAGTTGCTAATGCATCTTCCAGTCTTGGATGGTCTGGGATGCATCTTAGGTATTTATCGAGTTTATTCTTAAACACATCTACGCTCTCTCCTGATATGTTTCTTAGATGAGCTGGCAGCACATTAAATAGTCGCTGCATTATCGATGCTGGTGCGTAGTGGATTAATGTCCTGTGCGCCTTCCTTAGTTTTCCTGGTATATTTTTTTGGCACTATTAATCTACCTCGGCTTCCTCTTTCTGATATTTTTAGCTCCATGATGTTTTCAGTAATTCCTTCTATTTGCTTCCATGCTTGTATTATCATGTAGCGTTCTCTTCTCCTTTCTAGACTGTATAGTTTTAAAATTTGCAGTCTTTCCCAGTAGTCAAGGTCCTTAACTTCTTCTATTCTAGCAGTATAGGACCTTTGTACACTCTCTATTTGTGCAATATCCTTTTGGTAGTGTGGATACCATATCACATTGCAGTACTCGAGTGTACTACGAACATAAGTTTTGTAAAGTATAATCATGTGTTCAGCTTTTCTTGTTTTAAAGTGTCTGAATAACATTCCCATTTTTGCTTTACATTTAGCCAACAGTGTTGCTATTTGGTCGTTGCATAACATATTCCTATTTAACATTACACCAAGGTCTTTAATTGCTTCTTTGTTTGTGATTGTCTCGTTATTAGGTCCCTTGTATGCATGTACCATTCCTTCTCTGTTTTCATAATTCATTGATTCGAATTTATCGGAGTTAAATACCACCCTATTTATCTCCGCCCACTCATATAATTCATTTTGTTTAGATCTCTTTGTAGTGAGTTCCTATCTTCATCACAACTAATTTCTCTACTTATTCTTGTGTCATCGGCGAAACTTCTCACTACAGAGTTTTCAACATCACAGTCTATGTCTGAGATCATAATAACAAACAGCAGTGCAGCTAAAACCGTACCTTGTGGCACACCAGATATTATCTGAGCTTCATCCGATTTCTCGTCATTTGCAACCACTATCTGTTTTCTGTTTTGCAGGAATTCTTTTACCCATTTTCCTATCTTTCCCACAATATTATGCTTTCTCATTTTTTTTCTCTAATATATTATGGTCTACCTTGTCAAAGACTTTTGCAAAATCTAGATAGATCACATCTGTGTCTTTTTCACTTATCATATATTTGTATGTTTTCATAGTGTGCTATCAGTTGAGTTTGTGTACTTTTCCCGGGCACAAAACCGTGTTGACCTATATTAAACAAATTATTTTTAACCAAATGATCCATTATTTTCTTTTTTATTACCCTCTCGTACACTTTCATAATATGTGATGTTAGACTAACAGGTCTATAATTGCTTGCCTTTAGTCTTGATCCACTTTTGAAGATAGGGGTTATATAAGCTAATTTATGTTTAACATATATCTCGCTCATATCTACACTTTGTCTTAGCAGTATTGCAAGCGGCTTCGCGATAGTGTTTGCAGTTTTTTTTAACAAAATCGATGGAACTCCATCTGGTCCGGCTGCTGATCCATTTTTAATTTCGTTTATAGCCATGACAATATCTGCTTCATTAATATCTATATCCGTTAGATATTCAACATTTTCTTCTCTCATTTCTGTTTCATTATTCTCATTCGCAATTCTTGGTGTGAACTCACCCTTATATTTTTTCTGCTAATATGTTGCATATTTCCTTTTTTTCATTCGTTAGCCGTCCTTCAATTCTTAGAGGGCCTATTTCTAATCTCCCTTTATTCATCTTTTTTTGCAGAGGAGTAAAGTACTGTGGTTTTTTTTTTTTTTTTTAATATTTTGAAGTGTCCTTTCTTCTAAGTACCTTTTTTCATTTTCTTTTGACTGTATAATCTTTTGTTCTGCATTTTCTATCTTACATTTTATTTCCATCATTTTCCACACATTTTTTTCTTTTGCAAGATTTTGCTTCCACTTTCTAATTTTCTGAAATAAGATCCTTCTTTGTTTTGGTATGCATGTCTTTTGTTTATTGTTTTTCTTCGGTACATATTTTTCAAAAATTTTCTCCAGTATTTTGTACAGTATGTCCGTATTTACCTGTATATTATCACTTACAAACACACTTTTCCATTCTTTATTCAGTTCTTCATTTATTTCTGACCATTTTATATTCTTACTATAAAAATTATATTTTCCATATCCTTCCCAATGTTTTGTGCTTTGATTAATTCTGTGATCACTTACTTTGGAATGGACTATTAATTCTATGACATTATGGTCTGAAATTCCCGTGTTATACACTATTATTTTTTTAACATAATTCACCTCATTCACAAATACTAGATCTAGGACATTTTCCTTTCTTGTTGGAATGTGGTTTATTTGTTGCATATTATGTTCTAATAGCATATCTTGAAGCTTTTCAGATTGCTTCTTATCTTCTGCGCTACTATTACTCTCTTTTTTATATGTATACATACAACCACTTTCTTCTATCCGTTCTTTCCAATCCACGAAAGGAAAGTTAAAATCTCCGGATAGGAGTATATTCCAGTCTTTATTGTTTCTACATATATCATCTATTTTTCCTATTGTTATGTCAAACTCCTTAGTATTTTGGGGTCTGTAAACTACAATATTCACTAGTTTTCAGATTCAAATTCTACCGCAATCAATTCACATTCTGTGTTGCTGTATTTTCACAGACTTTTCCTTGATTTATGTCTCTTCCATATATTGCGGTTCCCCCTTGATTCCTATTTGTTCTGACAGATTTATAAGTTTGGAAACCCTTTATCTGGTCATCACTGCCAGTCTCTTGGGAATACCATGTTTCACTTATATTTAATAAATCTATTTTTTCAATTTGGGTTAGTTCTTTTAAGAACTCTATTTTCCTTTTAGAGTTACTCGTGACTAAACCCTGTGCATTCATCACTATTATGGTTTGTGTTTCATCCCCATTATCTAATATTGGTAATAATATGGATTCTCCCATGCTTCCTTTCTGTTCTGATATGATGTTCTTTTCTTCATTTCCCGGAATTCTGCCATTAAAAAATCCAACTTTTCTATTATATTTGTTCTTTCGCCTTCATATTTATTTTTGTGTGTATACCTGCAATTATCCCCATATCTGCACCAACCCCTGGCATTATAGATGCATTCTTTGTAGTTGGGCTCTATATGTGCAGATTTGGGTTGAAACGCCTCATATCTTGGGGTTTTTGGGGTTTTTGGTGCATAGCGCGGTATATACACGGCCTGCCTTTTTGTTTCATTTTTGCTTTCATTTTTCTTTTCAGTTTGCTGAGTTTTCTTACTCTCATTCATGGTTGCAGGATGCATATATCGACATTTTTTGTTGAAACTGCATCCTTTTCCTTCTTTTAGGTTTTTGCATCTTTTTGGATGGAGATCTCTGCATTCGTCTACATATCCGTCTAAATACGCACATTTACCATATATTTCATAGTTATGGCATATCTTTGGATGCTTGTAGTAGCATCTTTAGCCAAATCTGCAATTCCCTCTTTTCAGCATATTGCAGACTATATCTTTCTTTTCTTTTTTTTCTTGTTCTTGCTCTTCCCTAAAAGTATGTAGGTCTGGGTATAGTCTCTTGGGTCTATTATTTGTTTCCATAGGATATTCTATTTCTACGTAAGTGTGTTGTTGAATGGCATCATATGTTGTATCAATGATTTCCTCTGCATCCTTACACATATCCTGTTCATTTTTCTCTTATTCTTCTTCTTCTTCTTCTTCTTCTTCTTCTTCTTCTTCTTCTTCTTCTTCTTCTTCTTCTTCTTCTTCAACTATTTGCAGATTTAGTCTCGACTTAATTATATTTTCTATCCAGACTATGCATGTTGAGCAGAGAGAGAGAGAGAGAGAGAGAGAGAGAGAGAGAGAGAGTGAGAGAGATTAATAAATCATTGTTTTTCATCTTCCTATCCAAGCAATGATCGATTTCCGACCCTTTCTGACTCAAATTCATAAATCAAATCACGTAGTTTATCATTATTATTATTATTATTATTATTATTATTATTATTAATTATTATTATTATTATTAGGGCCTATTGGAACCAGAGAAAAAGAGAATTTTTCGCCAGTCCTAAACGGGCTTCGGAAGAAAATCTTCGTCGATCTCCAAATGGCTTCAGAAGACATAGCCGTAGACTTAGAATAGAGTTCTAAATGACTCAAGAACGGAATCAAATCACGGTTCATATTATTATTATTATTATTATTATTATTATTATTATTATTATTATTATTATTATTATTACTATTGCTAATAATAATATGAGTTATTAAGGCCTACTGAAACCGGCGAAAAATTCTCTTTTTCTCCTGGCCACACATAAATATATATATATGTATATATATATATATATATACATATACATATATATATATATATATATATGAACACACATGTATATATATATACATACATATATATATATATATATATACAGCACATAATATACATCTATATATATACACATATATACATACTATACATATATACACAAACATATATTATATATATATATAAATATATACATATATACGTACATATACACACACACACACACATATATATATATATATATATATGTATACACATATATATATACATATATATACACACACATATATATATATATAAATATATATATATATGTATATATATAAATATATATATATACAGTAATATATATATATATATATATTTATATATACATATACACACATATATACTGTATATATATATATATATATATACATATATATATATATATATATATACATATATATATATGTGTGTGTGTATATGTGTATATATAAATATATATGTATATATATACATGTATATTTTATATATACATATACACACACACACACACACACATATATATATATATATATATATAATTTTATATATATAAAATAATTTTGATAACTTGAAGAAAATAGCAGACAACTTAAGAGCTAAGAAATCAGTGGTCTTCATAAAAAAAACAAAGGAAAAATAGAATTTGTGTTTACACCTCCAAAAGCATCAACATCTGAGAAGAGTTTTGAAGAGTATTTGAAGACTTTTTGAAGACTATTTCGGATTTTGGAGACTGGAGACAAAGAATGTATTTTTTAAAAATAAGGTAGATACAACAACTCTATAGTGTTGGCTCGGCGGGGCTGCCCGCTTCCCGCCAGCTCGGGAGGGCCTCCCCCCTCCCGACGGCCCGGGGGGGCCCCCCCTCCCGCCAGCCCGGGCGGGCCTCCCCTCCTCCCGCCAGCCCGGGCGGGCCTCCCCCCCCCTCCTGCCAGCCCGGGCGGGCCTTCCCCCCCTCCCGCCAGCCCGGGCGGGGCCTTCCCCCCTCCCGCCACCCTGGGCGGGACTCCCCCCCCCTCCCGCCAGCTTGGGCGGGCCTGCCCCCCCGCCAGCCCGGGCGGTCCTCCCCCAATACCGTCAGTCCGAGCGGACCCTCCCCCACTTCCGCCAGACAGGGCTAGCTTCCCACCTCCCACCAGCCCGGGTGGCCCTCCCCACCTCCCCGCCAGCCCGGGCAGGCCTACCCCCCTCCCACTAGCCCGGGCGGGCCTCCCCTAGTCCCCGCCAGCCCGGGCGGGCCCTTCCCCTTTCCGCAAGCCCGGGCGGGCCTCCCCCCCTCTCACCAGCACGGGCAGGCCCTCCCCCCCTCTTGCCAGACCAGGCGGGCCTCCCCCTCCGATCAGCCCGGGCGGGCCCTCCCCCCCCTCCTGCCAGACCAGGCGGGCCTCCCCCTCCGGCCAGCCCGGGCGGCCTCCCCCTCACTCCCGCCAGCATGGGGGGGCCTTCCCCCCTCCCGCCATTTTTGTTTCCCCTATTTCATTCTTTATCATTTGTGGTCCTTTCTTTCATTCTTTAATCATTTATTTATCATACATTCTCATTATTTTCAAAATGAATGGCCTTCCCCTCCGATGCTCGTCTTAGACCGTCA